>NC_137279.1:157662500-157752500 GCF_054371585.1 Giraffa tippelskirchi
GAAGAAAACTAAGCATCTGGGTAAAAGTTTGAAGCTGTTATGGAGAAACAATATGTTATCTCAAAAATTTCTGGTGCTTTTCTTCTAGCAATTACTGTAGCAAAAAGCAACAGCTTTCTCTGGAAAATATACACTTGTGGGTAAACTCACTCATATGCTTGTCTGTGTGGGTAAGTAGAACATCGATAATAGAAATTAAGCTTGTGCTTAATAGTAAACATCCTGGGAGACTCAGCCTCCCAGATAAAACCAGGTGGTTATTCCAGAAATACTGGTGAGGGGGACAGCCTTCCTCTCTGTGGGAAGCTCTCTTTGAGAGCTTCCTGCCCCTGTGGGGCAGGAAGGGGGCTCTGGAGTTTCTCCAATGGAGTTTGGGGCCACTGGGTGAGCGGGCCAAGCCCTCTGCTTTTACAAGACCTACCTGGGTGGGCCCAGATCAGCCATGTAGAAAGTGTTTGGCTTTTTACACAGCCATTCCAAAATAACTTCCGACAGACTCCTGACCAGAATGATTTTTAAGATGCAAGCTTTACCAGTGGGTATCTTCAAAGGCCATTTGTTTCTAAGACACACCAGCAACAGTTGTGTGAAAAGGGATGTTGCATCAGATTCACTGAGTGTCACCTGAAGAAACATTGCTGATCAGGCTGGAAGGAAGTCTGCTGAGGATGGAGATGGGGCTTGAAGGAAAGTTCTAGAGGCATTTATTCTCATTCATGATTGCATACATGCATTCATTCACTCATTCTTCCATTTTTTATTCTTATATTTTTTAAAAAAGAGCCTGAGTGGTGGTTAGTCTGTTGTCTGGGTGGTTCTTTGTTTTGTTTTTCACCTAACTAGCAAGAATGATAAAATGCAGGCACTAAATGAGGCAACCCTTTCATAATTCCACGCATATGTTGGATAAACAAGAATTGAGCACTTATTTTGCATCTCCTGTGATAGATCCTTTAAATGACATACAAATTTAGAGATAAATTCATTCACTCAGTCCACAAATATTTATTGAGCATCTGTTTTGTACCAAGCATTGCTCTGAGGTACAGTAGTTGATAGAACTTAAGAGTCACTGAAAATAAACAAGTCAATAAGAGATTTGCAAAGCATGATAGGAATTCCTGTGTAGAGAACAGGGTATTTTGCACTAAAGGCTTCGGGGTTTCCTAAAAATATACAGCTGATTTTATGCAGAAGAGAACGGCCTCGTGTTTTCTAGGGGAACAAGTATATTAGAGGCTGGAGAGATTTGTTAAAAGGGGGTGTGGTAGTGTAGGCCTGTGCCTGGGTTAGAATCCCACCCCAGCTGTCCTGGGTGAACTTGAACAAATTGTGGCATGCCTCTCTGACTTTTTTCCTTCAGACACACAGAAGAACCTACTTCCAAGGGTTGTTTTAAGGATAATGCAAAATGACAGAAGAACTTGCTCCGTTCTAAGCCTGATAGATGGTAAGTCACTTCAGTCATGTCTGACTCTTTGCGACCCTGTGGACCATAACTCGCCAGGCTTCTGTGTCCATGGGATTCTCCAGGCAAGATACTGGAGTGGTTTGCTGTGCCCTCCTCCAGGGGATCTTCCCAACTCAGGGATTGAACCCTTGTCTCTTATGTCTCCTGCAGTGGCAGGTGAGTGCTTTACCACTAGAGCCATCTGGGAAGCCCAATAGACCATAAGGGGTAAGCAAAGAGCAACTCTTCCTGTGAAAGGAAACGGCCGACACTTGTGAAGAAGGTCCCTGCTTGGATCCTGAGCAGCACCCCAAGTCTCGCCAAGCCCCAGGCAGGACTCAGTGGAGCCTGGCCTTCCTTGCCGGCTGGAGGACAGCCCGCATTGGACAGCAATGCAGAGGAAGTGTGCTCCCATATATATTAATGAGATGAAGGAAAGTTTAAGACCCCAACATAATCTGTTTATACATTATACATTTCTCTTGTTATTATTCAACATTGATTGAGTACCCTCAGTTCGGTAAGCTTTTTATAGAATGTCCCAACAACTCTCAATTACCTGCAGGAGAAGAAGGTATGCTAAGAAATAAATGAAACCTGAGAAAAGGCCTATAGTCCAGATCACAGATCCGAGAACTAACACCAAAACCTTATCTTGGCTGAGCTGTTGGCAAGGAACGAGAAGAAATCCTTGGAAGCTAAGCTTTCAGTTCCATGAGGGCAAGGACCGTGCAAATCACCTCACAGCTGCTTTGCCAGTGTCTAACACAGTGTCTAGCCTGGACACAACTGTTGAATGAATTTGTTTAAAGGAATGAATTATGTTAAAAATATCAAGCATCTTTTTTGGTGTGCTATGTGTCAGGAACTATTTAAGAGTTTTCCACATCTTAATTTTATTTAATTGTCATAACAATCTTATAAAGCTAAGTAGATATTATTATAACTTCCATTTACCAGAGGGAAAACTGAAAGTTCAGTGAGGTTAAGTAACTGGCTCAAAGTTGCACAGCTAGTGAGGCCAAGGTCAGAAGTCCAACCCTGGCAGTGTGGCACCAGAGTCTGATGGGCTCTCCCTGTTAAGACTAGAAACAGTGGAACCGGGATGTCTGCCTCTGGCCACCAGGTCACACTTCCTAGCTTTAAAAGTCTTGCTTCTTCATTCATCCGTGCCCTCCCTAATCTCAGACAGACCCTTGGACCCTCCTCAAAGTACCTGCAGATAACCTGCTGTCTATATCAGTGGGGCTGTGCTTCTGACTTGGCTAGACACCCCCAACATTCCTCCTCCCTTACTAGCTTTCAGTGTCCTGTCTCAACCCTCCCTTTCATCTGATGGACTGTCCATCCTCAGTTTGAGGCTTCTCTGCTTACCTCAAAATGCAGACTACATCTTGATATGCAGAATATCATCTTGATATGACTACATGCAGACTACATGCAGAATATCATCTTGATATTTTTATACCTGTTTATGGAATGTCAGGTTCTTCTACTTCTGTTCATTATCTCTATTCCTCACCATAACTCAACCAGGGGGTATAGTTAGCCTATTTTAGAGATGGGTGTGATGAAGTCACTGCTGGGATGTGGTGGGGCCTGGGTCCAGAACTGGTGGGCCCAGCCCCCAGATCCAGGCTCCTCCCAGTATTCTAAATTGTTTACCCCACTTCCACACTCACCTGCTGTGAAAAGCCCCACCCCCCAAATGGTGAGACAGCCAAAGTTTGGGGTGGGGTAGACATGGTAGGTGAAGCCTCCGTGCTCCCCAATGGGGCTCAGTCAAGGAGCATTTGAGAGAATATCTGTCTCCTGAGCCCATAGTCAGCCACAAGGGCAAAGACCTAGGACAGGCAAGAGATCCATGCTGAACTCTGATATTAAAAAGGAGGCAGTAAGAGCCGAGGGATTACTCTCAGCCTGTATATTAAATGTATTTTCCCTTTGGAAAAAAAAACCAGCAAAAGTTATGTTTCTACATAAAGGCAGTCTGTGTTTCATAGCTATTCTAATTTATGGGCCGTACATTCCTGTGATTGTCTTGAACTGAAGAGCCAAGTAAATAATCACGGAGAGCCACAGGTAAATCACTTGGAGGTGAACTGAGCCTGTCCAGGGCCTCCAGAAATGGCACAAACATTTCCTAATTTTGTAGATTTCTTCATCTGAGCCCAGAAAACGCCTTCTCTTGTTGGCTTGAGGTCTGACTTTTTTTCCACTTACATCCTGAAGAGACAGCGGCAAGGTGAAACGTGAGAAGTGTTCAAAGCATTTTTGAAGAGTCCGCTTCTAATTTTCCTTCTCAATTTCGAGGCAACAATGCCATTCACTTCACTTCCACAAGTATTTATCCTGCTACCACATGAGCTGGAAATGGGAGGCCGGGAGAGGCATCCAGAGTCGGGAGACGTGGACCACAGCCTTCTGCAGTTTGGGACCTAGCTGATTATTTTAAATTTTGGTAAAATACATGCAACATAAAACTACCATTTTAACTATTTCCAAGTGTACAGTTCAGTGGCATCAAGTGTATACATGTTGTGTGATCATCAACCACCATCCATCTCCAGAACTTTTTCCTCTTTCCAAACTGAAACTCCATTTGATTAAACAATGACTCCTCATTCCTTCCTGCCCCCAGCTCCTGCTACCATCATGCTACTTTATGAATTTGACTACACGAGGGACCTCATATAAGAGGAATCCTGCTGTATCTGTCCTTTGGGGACTGGCTGATTTCCCTTAGCATAATGTCTTCCAGGTCCATCTATGTCAAAGCACCTGTGATTTTAAGAAGGAGAATGTTGAACCAGCGGAAATAGTAGGTTGGCCCATAAGTTCATTTGGGTTTGTACATAAGATGATATGGAAAACCTGGACGAACTTCTGGGCCAACCTAGCAAGTCAACCCGAGGGGGAAATGCATATTCAGTCATTTGTGGTTGTTATAAGGAACTGTGAACCTAAGCTCCCACAATACATCGAATGTACTTTTTGAGCTAATACTCTGGGAAAGGCCTCAATGGGTAAAACGAAGCAACATTCTCAGATACATAGGTTGTGTCTGACTCTTTGTGACCCTATGGACTGTAGCCCACCAGACTCCTCTGTCCACTGGATTCTCCAGGCAAGAGTACTGGAGCGGGTCTCTATGCCCTTCTCCAGGGGATCTTCCCAACACAGGGATTGAACCTGGGTCCCCCACATTGCAGGCAGGGTCTTTACCATCTGAGCCACTGTGGACGCCCAAATGAAGCAACAGAAGACATTGTTTCTCAAGGAGCTTATATCTAGCACAGGAGACCAGGGTGCAGATTCAAATTCAGATGTTACGTGATAATTAACCTCAGAATACAAATAAAAACAGAAACATGGTTTTAGACAGAGAGGCCTTTTCAGACAGATGTGCTTGGGGAAGAGGTGGATTTTAGTGTAACCTTGAAGGACAGGTAGAATTTAGTACAAAAGGCATGGGGAAGGAGAGAGAAGACGTTGTAGACCAGCATGGAATGAAAGTGTGTTCATTGGCAAACTGCGTCTTGTTCACTGTTTGATGTCCTGTGCCTGGTACAATGTGTGTGTCCCAGGAATGAATGAATGCAGAGCCCAGAGGTTGGAAAGCCCAGGGTGAGTTTGGGAAACAGTGAGTAGACAGTCTGCCTTGAGTAAAGGGTCCCATGGGGGAGCTAAGGTAAGAAAGAAAATGTTAGTAGAGATCAGAATGTAGAAATCTTTGTCAGACTAAGGAACTAGAACTTTCTTCTGAGGGAAAAAGGGGGCCATTGAAGGTAGTTGTTTCAAGGGAGCTCATAGTGACCATTCCACACTAATTCTGATCATAAGTGTCATCAAAACACAAATTCTCCCCGAGAAACTAAAAGTGGCAATAGCTGGGTAAATACCAACAGAGCATAAGGGTCTTCATTGGACATATACAGACTGGGTAATGTCTCTTTTAGAAGTACCAGTTTTTGGAAGCATTTTAAAGTGACAGAAGATAGAGAAAGCTGGCGATCACGAGTCTAGTAAGGACAACATTCCACTAACCAAATATAAAAACGACAAACTGTTGAGATTAAGAGGGAAAAGGCAGATCTTGAGGCCATGAAAAGAGAGAGGATTACAAAATTAAGGGATCTTGAAATTCCTTTAGGAGGATCAGAAGCCAGAGACCATGACAAAATGGCAGGCTTGAGTGACTGGCCAGTAAGGGAAATTTCAAAAGGAAAGAAGAGAAGAAAGGTTTTTGCCTTATAAAGTGCAAGGTTGGGATGGTTTCCAGGCTTTCATATTCAAAAGAGAAGGAGAGCTTCAGGATGAAATGGCTGAAGAGAGTTGATCTGAAGCAAGGCAAATGTGGATAGTCTCAAGGCATAGTCATAGGGTCCTAAGAACATAAAAATTAAGGAGAGGAGAGATGAGGACAAGAGAGAGAAAAGGAGGAGAGGGAAGAAGAGGAGAGAGGTGGGAAGGAGGAGGCTGACTCTGCATTTAACAAGAAGTCACTCTAACTGGTTTAAAACAAAAAGGGACATTGATTACAAGGTCACAGGTGTGTTTTATGGACTCCAAGAGGGCAGCCAAGATTGAAAGAGGAATGAAAGCAGGAACTGGAGAGCTGTCCAGAACCAGCAATGACCCTCTTTGTCTCCGTCCCTTCCGAGGCCACCTGCATGAAACTCTCTGCCCTTCTCTCCACTGCTTTATTCTTTGTTCTCTCTTCCGTGCTTGATAGCTGTCCCCATGGCCACCAAGATGATTTAACCCCAGTTCAAAAGACCCACAGAAGCTAACTAGTGGCCCTAACTCCCTTTCCAAATATCTGGGGGAGAAAATATGATTGGTCTCTTTGTGCAGGTTCTACCTGGTTCCATCAGCTATAGGCCAGGGCGATAGAGGCACTCAGCGTAAACATGGCTCCTGAATGCAACTTCTGAGGCTGAGAGGGCAGTTTTGGAAGGCAGGGGTCAGACTGGGCAGATTCCACAGAAAGTCTGGACTAAACAGGATTGATCAGGAACCATGGAACCCTGTTAGGTAGGAAAGGCCTGAAAGACCATAAGCTGTTTCAGTCTAGAGAAGCAAGGGCTTCAGTGGCCATGAGAACAGCCAGGAGAGGAGCCTGCAGGTTTGTGCATGGCTCTGCAGTGACAAGGTGGCTAATTCCAGTAGAAGAAGGGGGTAAAAAGCTACAATTTAAAGACCCAGTGGTTTGAGGCAGTTTACAATAACAGTGAAATAGAGATGGAAGTAGGAAACAGAACTAAAAAAAGGAGAAATCAAATATATTAAAAAACCAGTGGGTTCTACCAGGCAGCTATGGTTAAACTTCAAGTTTGGTTTTGATCTCCCTGGTGGCCAGAGATATCTGTTACCATTTGTATGACTAGAAGAAGCAGCAATTCCTCAAGACATAGGAAGTACTTCTGACACAGATTCCCTAAGGAAATTTCTCAGTAGAGATATCACGAAAGTAAATATGATAATAATGAGGAGTAATAACTACTATTTGTTCGAAATTACTTTGTGGCGGGAACTAAGCTACATTATATATGAATTATATATATTATGTATAATTCATTCTATCCTGACAGGATTCCACTGGGTAGTCACTATTAAGCTTGAGTGACTGGTGAGGAAAATAAAGGAGCACAGAGGGGCCAGGAGACTTGCCCACATTCTCACAGCTGGTAGGAATGGTAGCGAAGGCACTGCCAGACTTTAGGGTCATACACTCAGCTACTGCAAAGAATACTGTTCTTTAAAAAGAAAAGGTGAGACGTGAATGAGAAAAATTTCAGCCATGACCAGCACTCTCAAGTAGCTTTCAAGTAGTTGGTGGAAAGAAAGACCAAGATTTTTATTTTTACACAAATAAAAAGCTAAAGATAACACACTGTTACCGTTTTAGAGAGAGAACCTGCAGTGAGTCAGGCTTTGTTTTATGTTTCTTATATTTTATCTCTTGATTTTCTAAATAAGCCTAAGAAGTATGTATAAGTACCCTGGTCCTCTGTGTTTAGAGACTGGTTCTAACTGGGTCAAGTCCAAAATTCTTTGTCTGGCTGTCAAAGTTCTGCATAATTTAGCCTTTTTGTATCCAACGTAGTTTCCCATGACTGTCCTAAAAGTGGCAGCCATATAGCAAATGAAAAGGAACAGAATCTCAGGCTCTGCCATTTTCTTATTGTAGGAATTTGAATGAGTTCTTTAACCCATCTGAGCTTCAGTTTCTTCATATGTTCAATGGAGAGAATGATAACTATTTTCAAGATTTTTAAAAGAACAAAAGGTTTAAGAATATATCATCCAGGGGATCACAGGATATCTGAGGGAGGGAGGGACTGGGGATGAGCAGTTGAAGGAATGATCTATCTATTCATTTCTTCATCCTATCAATATTTACTGATCCTGGACATAATTACTTCTGTGTTTGGTACCAAAGGTCCAAAAGTGAATGGGATGTGTCCACCCTTGAGGAAGTTATAGCTTACTGGTGAAGGAGAGGAAGGGCACATTTAAATAGTGACAGCATCATGCATAGTGAGAAGTGGTTAGTGATGAAGATCTGAAACAGACTTGCGGAAATATGAAATTTATTTTTTCAGAAATATGAACTTTAAAAACAGAGAGAGAGAGGTTCTGATTCAAGATGGCGGTATAGGAAGATCCCGAACTCAGTTCCTCCCATGGACATAGCAAATATATAGCTACTATGGAAAAATTTCCTCTAAAAAAGAACCTTAAAAATGGCATATCAGGCCCTTCACATTGGGCAAATGAGAAGTAAACCATATTGAAGTGGGTAGGAAAGACCGAAATAATATCAAGCATCTTTTCAGACTACAATGGTACTACAATGAAATTAGAAATCAATTACAGTAAGAAAACTGGAAAATTCAAAAATATATGTAGACTAAACAACATGCTCCTGAACAGCTAATGGGTCATTGAGGAAATCAAAAGTGAATTAAAAAAATACCTCGAGACAAATGAAAATGGAAATACAATATACCAAAACTTACCGGATGCAACTAAAGCAGTTCTAGGAAGGAAGTGCATAACAATAATGCCTACTTCAAGGAACAAGAAAAATCCAAATAAACAACTTAACTACACCACAAGGAACAAAAGACAGTGAAGCCCAAAATTAGCAGAAGAAAGGAAATTACAAATAACAGAGAAGAACTAAATAAAATTGAAACTAAAAAGAGAAATAAAACAAAGATCTGGTTCTTTGAAAAGATAAACAAAATAGACAAACATCTAGCTAGACTCACCAAGAAAAATGAAAGTTCACATAAATAAAATCAGAAATGAAAGAGGAGACATTACAATTGATAACACAGAAATTTAAAGGATCATAAGAGAGTACAACAAACAATTATATGCCAACAAATGGGGCAACCTAGGAGAAATGGATAAATTCCTAGAAATATATAACCTTACAAGACTGAATTATGATGAAATAAAAAATCTAAACAGATCAAGTATTAGTAAGGTGATTGAGCCAGCAATTTAAAAACTCCCTACAAACAAAAGTCCAGGACCAGGTGGCTTCACTAGTGAAATCCACCAAATTAATAGCAATCCTTCTCAAACTCTTTCCAAAAAGAGAGGAAGGGGATATCCTTCCAAACATAGTTTTCAAGGCCAGCACTACTCTGATATCAAAATCAGACAAGAATACCCAACAAAAAACAAAGAAAAAAAGAAAACTCTAGGCCAGCATCCCTGATGAGAGCTTCTCTGGTGGCTCAGTGGTAAAGAATCTGCCTGCCAATGCAGGAGACGTGGCTTCAATCTTTGGGTAAGGAAGATCCCCTGGAGAAAGAAATGGCAACCCACTCCAGTATTCTTGCCTAGGAAATCCCATAGACAGAGGAACCTGGTGGGCTATAGTCCATGGTGTCACAAAAGAATCAGACACAACCTAATGACTAAATAACAACAACATCCCTGGTGGACATAGATGCAAAAATTCTCAGCAAAACATAAGCAAACCAAATTCAACAATACATTACAAGGATTATAAACTATTATCAAGTAGATTTATTCTAGGGATGCAGGGATAGCTTGACATCTGCAAATTAATCAACATGATACACCACATTCACAAAATGAAGGATTAGAATCATAGGATGATCTCAATATATGCAGAAACAGCATTTGACAAAATCCAACATTCATTTGTGATCAAATTCTCAACAAGGTTAGTACAATGGGAACATACCTCAAGATAACAAAGGCCATATAGGATAAGCTCACAGAAAACATAATAGTCAACAGTGAAAAGCTGAAATCTTTTCTTCTAAGATCAGGGACACGACAAAGATGCCTATTTTTGCCAATTTTATTCAGCATAGTATTGACTGTTGAAATTTTATCCAGATCAATTAGGCAAGAAAAAAAAAAGGCATCCAAATTAGAACAGAAGAATCAAAACAGTCACTATTTGCAGATGACAGGGTACTATATATATAGAACACTCTAAAAACTCCAACAAAAAATGATTCATACAAATAAATGAGTTCAGTAAAGTTGCAGTATGTTGTTGCTGTTTAGTTGCTAAGTTTTGTCCAACTCTTTTGCGACCCCATGAACTGTAGCCTGCCTTGCTCCCCTGTCCATGGGATTTTCCAGGCAAGAATACTGCAGTGGGCTGCCACTTCCTTCTTCAGAGAATCTTCCCAACCTGGGGATCAAACCCCTGTCTCCTGCATTGGCAGGCAAATTCTGCCTGCCACTGAGCTACCAGGGAAGCCCCAAAGTTGTAGTATGCACAGGCAGAATACAGAAATCTATTGCATTTTAATATAATAATAACAAACTACTAGAGAAATTAAGAAAACAATCCCATGTACAATTGCATTAAAAAAATAGCTGGACTAAATTTAAGCAAGGAGGTGAATGGCCCTGTGCACTGAAAACTATAAGACACTGATGAAAGAAATTGAAGAAGGCACAAATAAATAGAAAGATTTTGTGCTAGTAGATTGAAAGAATTAATATTGTTAAAATCTTTACTACCCAAAGCAACCTGCAGATTCAGTACAATTCCTATTAAAATTTCAGCAGCATTTTTCACAGAAATAGGACAAATAATCCTAAAATTTGTATGGGACCACAAAAGACCTCTAATAGTCAAAGAATCTTGAGAAATAAGAATAAAACTAGAATCGACATGTGCCCTCTTTTCAAACTATATTACAATGCTGTGATAATCAAACTAGTATGGTACTGGCATAAAAACAGACACAAAGATCAATGTGACAGAATAGAAAGCCAAGAAATAAACCCATGCATATATGGCCAATTAATTTATGACAGAGGAGCCAAGAATGTAAAATGGGGGAAGAACAATCTCTCCAATAAATGGTATTAGAAAAACTGGACAGCCACATACAAAAGAATGAACAGATCGTTATCTTACACCATACACAAAAATTAACTCAAAATAGATTAATGACTGGAATGTAAAACTTGAAACCATAAAACTTTTAGAAGAAAACCTAGGCAATAAGCTCCCTCATACAGGTATTAGCAATATTTTGGGGAGATTTGACACCAGAAGCAAAGACAAGAAAAGCACAATAAATAAATGAGATAACATCACACCAAAAGCTTTTGCACAATGAAGGAAATAATCAACAAAATGAAAAGGCAATATTGTGAATGGGAGAAGATGCTTTCAAAGAATATGCCTGATAAGGGTTGATATCCAAACTACAGAAAGAACTCATACAACTCAATATAAAAAGAATGGAGAAAGAAAATGTGGTATATACACATGCAACACACATACATGATGGAATATTATTCAGCCATAAAAAGAACAAAATCTAGCTATTAGGTTGGTGAAAAAGTAATTGTAGTTTTGGATCATGAATTTTAAATCATTATAACTAGGCACAAATACATCTGTATTAATCAAAATAGGAACCATTACAATCATCACATTTTTGCTAATGAGAAGTTTGTTTATTCCTGTAGCGTAAAAATCCATGCTTCAGGATTTGACAAAGTCTTGGAAGGCATTTTCTGCATCTTGCTGACTGTGGAAATGTTTCCCTGCAAAAAGTTGTCTAGATGCTCTTGGTTGGTGAGAGGTCAGGTATATATGGCAAATGAGGCAAAACTTCATAGCCCAATTTGTTCAAATTTAGAAGCATTGGTAGTGTGACGTGAGTTGGATGTTGTCGTAGAGAAGAACTGGGCTCTTTCTGTTGACCATTGCCAGCTGCAGGCGTTGCAGTTTCATTGACTTGCTGAGCGTAATTCTCAGATGTAATGGTTTCTCTAGAATTCAGAAAGCTGTATCAGGCCAGCAGCAGACCACCAAACAGTGACCAGGACCTTTTATGGTGTGAGTTTGGCTTTGGGAAGTGCTTTGGAGTTTATTCTTGGTCCAAGCACTGAGGTAACTTTCACTGGTTGTCATATAAAATCCACTTTTTGTCACACATCACAATCTGATCAAGAAATGGTTCATTGATGTTCATTGAATGGTTCATTCTCTTATTCTTAAGAGAAGCAGACACTTCAAAATGACGATTTAAAAAAAAATTTCAATCAGCTCATGAGGCACCCACTTATTGAGCCTTTTCACCTTTCCAATTTGCTTCAAATGCTGAATGACTGTAGAATAGTTGACACTGACTTCTTTAGCAACTTCTCATGTAGTTGTAAGAAGGTCAGCTTCAATGACTGGTCTTAGTTGATCACTGTCAACTTCTGATGCCTGGCCACTATGCTCCTCATCTTCAAGGCTCTCATCTCCTTTGCAAAACTTCTTGAATTAACACTGCACTGTACATTTGTTAGCAGTTCCTGGGCCAAATGTGTTGTTGATGTTGCAAGTTGTCTCCACTGCTTTATGACCTACTTTGAACTCTAATAAAAAAAACTTGGTCAGATTTGCTTTTTGCCTAACATCATTTCCATTGTTTAAAATAAATATAAAATAAACAGCAAGTAATTAGCTAAAAAAATAAAGTGAGAAATTCACATTAAAATGATGTATAATGTAACCACATATAAGAATGTATTCCAGTATCATAGATAGCAAATTTCAACAATGCAAAAACTGCAATTACTTTTGCACCAATCTAAATATTTGCAGCAACGTGGAGGGACCTATGGGAAATTCTGCTAAATATGTCAGATAGAGAAGGACAAATACTATATTATCTCACTTATATGTGAAAGCTTTTTTAAAAAACCAAAACAAGCTCATAATACAGAGAATAGATTGGTGGTTGCCAAAGATGGGGTGGGGGATGGGCAAAGTGGGTAAAGGAAGTCAAAAAATACAAACTTCCAGTTATAAAGTAAAGAAGGCAAGGAGATATAATATATAGCATGGAGCATGGTGATTATAGTTCATAATATTATATTGCATAATTGAAAGTTGCTAAGAGAGTAGATCTTAACAGTTCTCAGCACAAGAAAAAAAATTCAGTGACTCTGTATGGTGACAGATGTTAACTAGACCAACTGGGTCTAGTTATTGTTATTTGTATATATTGCAATATATACAAATATTGAATCATTATATGGAATGCCTGAAGCCAATATAATGTCAGTTATGTCTCAATAAAATGAGAGAGAGAGGCACCTTATATGAGCAAAACTTTATTGAAAATGCTGGTAGCACTTGGTATCTGAGTAAGTCCAAGGGTGAAGAAGACGGAGAAAAGTCTGGGAGGAGGAAATAGATGCAGAAGTTGGTTTGGTTTAGTAGTGAGACATTCATTTGAAAAATATCCAGGTGGCAATGACATGGACCAGAACTGGGTGTGAGGAAAGAACAGGATCAAAATTTAGGAATAAGAAGTAGTGATGTGATAATTGTAATCATAAAATGTGGCTTTCTGAGGAATTGTATAAGATATAAGAGGAGAAGTTTAATGAAATAACCTTGGCAACATGAGGAGGAGAAGCCAACAAATAAGGGAATAGAGACGTAGGAGAGAAGATAGTTGATTCAGAATAGTGCAATATCCCAAAGTCATTGGTGGAGAGTTGAGCAACATAATTACCTGAAATGTTTTGTTAATTAGGATAAGGAAAGGTAAATTTTTTTCAGCCACAGATCAGAGGGAGCTATCAGTAAAGAAAAATCCAGATTGTAGAACGTTTTGAAAGCTACGGGTAAAGGTAAAAATAGAGGTAGTTGGCATTAATCACTCACCTGAGAAATTCTACAATAAAGGAAGGAAACACACAAAATAGTGAATAAATGGGCCATAAGGGTCAAGTGAATGGTTCTTTTCAATTGAGAGAAAACTCCACTGAGAACAAAGCAAAGCATGAGAGATATTTTGATGTGGGATTTGGGAAATGTTCAAGAACTTGCACCAGGTAAGCTAAGTCTTCTCATACAAGATTAAACCAAAGAGCTTCTGATGGGAACATAGGAAGGGGAAATATTCTTAATCCTGGAAAACAAGTTGAATTTTGATAACATGAACTTTGGGGTGCTAAACCTTCACTTGTCTCTCTAGCAAGACAGCAAGAACCGAGGGAGACAAGGAGGGCTGGTGACGTGGGATTGGGGTTGACACCTATTTGAAGCAGGAATGAGAATCTGGAGTGTGGGCAAGGTTAGGGGTCTAGGCTGGATAGTGAGGGCTGGGTGGAGATGGGAGCAGAGTCAACAGAATGAAATGGGTAAAGAAGGAGGTTTTGAAGGCTCTGGCTTAAGTGAGGTTTTGGAGAAGTCAGGGGAAATGACAGGGGAGCTCATTTCCCAGGGCTGCCTTCACAAATCACTACAAACCTGGCTTAAAACAAACAGAAATTCATTCTCTCCCAGACCTGGAGGCCAGAAGTCTGAAATCAAGGTATAGGCAGAGATGTGCACCTTCCAAAGGCTCTAGGGGTGAACTGTTGCCTCTTCCACCTGTTGGTGGCTCTAGGCATCCCTTGGTTTGTGGCTGCATAACTCCAGTCTCTATCTGTCTTCACACGACCTTCTCCTCTGTGTGTCCCAAATCTACCTCTACCTTCCTCTTATTAAGGATATTTGTCATTGGATTTAGGCTACACCTGATAATCCAGGATTATCTCATTTCAAGATCCTTAAATTAATAGCATGTGCAAAGACTCTACCTAGAGAAATTTGCATTCACACGTTTGTGTAGATACATTTTTTGGGGGGCCATCATGCAACCCACCCCAACAGGTAAGGAGGATGTAATCAGAACTAGGAGTCCACCTTGAAGGAGCGCAGAGGTGCACCAGTGTCTTTGGGTATGGTTTTGGCATATATGACACATATGCTGATATACGGTGCAGAGGGGGATTGAGAAGGTCAAGTTGGGGAATAATGATATTAATAGTTGTGACAGTCAATACTTCGGGAATGGATTCCTTGAGGAGGAGAAATGAAATGGGTTGAAACTAAGTGGCCAGTGGCAGATATTTCTCTAAAATCAGTGAATTCTGGAAGTCTTCTGCCAAGGGTGGTAGGAGACCAACTACCAAGACTTTAAATATTGATGAGAGAATAACACTGCAATGATCTGGAAGTTCCATTAAGACCCAGGAGAAGGCTGACCCTCTTTTTTGATCCCACTCAGCCAGGGAGCGTGGGACCTATGCGGGAAAAGATAGTTTCTTTCTCACTTCTAGATGCTACCCATGGTTTCTCTACCTCACAGAGAAAGTACCCCCCACACACACACACCCCTCAAAAAAACATCTTTAAGCCAATGGAAGATAGGGCAACTGGATGTCAAAATTTTTACCTTCCCCCTTTAAAAAAAAACCAGACAAATTTTTCTTTTTTATGTTTCTGGATTTTTTTTCTTTCAAATAGCCACATCCCTGTATCTATCCCAAATAGCTTGCATGAGATCAGGGACCATGTCTATTTGCTCGTTCTTTTATCTTTAGAGTCCAGCAAAGAACTCAATTAGCAGAGTTCATCAAGTGAATGAACGAGTGGATGAAAGAATACATAAATGAATGTGTGAATGAAATGGTGTTTTCCTAGTTTCATATGCATGGACACCACCAGCAGGACTGTTTTTTAGCAAGTGTTGAAGATGGGCTCACTTGATCTGTGTCCCGTCCTTGAATTCCTGTATCAGTATGGATAATAGCTCAGTGCCTTGTCAATAAGTACAGCATGTTCCATCCGCAACTGCCAAACTCTTAACAAGCCATCTGAGCGGAGGTGCTTGTGTGAAGGTGACACTTGCCCCCACCAATGTCATCTAAGGAAATACCCATCTTCCCTTAAGTGTCTCTCCTCCCTGCCTTCACATATCAGTGCACTATAAATGATGATGAGGAGGGTTTGTAAATCAAGAAAAAGGCCCTGCTTTCAAGCACTCCTTAATTAGGTAGGATGGATACAGCATCCTAGTTCATTTGGACGGGACAGTGGGGAACCGTTCCATCTCTTGCACGTCCCCACCTGGGCCCTGCTGTGTTCCCAGGGTGATTGCTCTGTGTAAGGAGTTTATACCTTCTAAGCTTCTTCCTTATGCCAGGGCTGGGAGGGATATCATGCAGGTAAAGTCTGCCACCAGTTTAGCGAAAAGGTTTGGAGCTTCAGTGTGGAGTTAAACTTTCTGTTTATTTAGTAACATATATCATCTGTTTCTGAAAACAAGTGGAGGTTTCTTCTAAGATTACATAAATTAGGTCAGGGGAAAATAAACTATAAATAGATGAGAAAAAAGAAGTAGGGTTTGGAATCCAAAACCAAGCCAGGAAGGAGACTAGAACACAGCAATGCAGACTGAAAGCCCTGCATCCTCTGTCTCTGTGGGATTCACTTTTGGATCTGAGTGTTCTACAACCAGCACCAAAGGGAACCCTGATCAGTTTACAGCATCCATGACACAACGTGCTCATAGGTCAAATACTTAGTAAAACTAAGTTAATTCTGACCTGGGACCAGGCAGGAATTTCTCCCGGGGTTCCTCATAATGAGGGCATTCTGTGATGAAATAAAACACGTCAATAAAATCTCCACACAAACAGTGCATTCTGCACAAAACTATTCCTTAGTAGAAACTCACAACATCAACATCTGCCCAAAAGGTGAAAACTATAAAAGCAATTCTTTGTGGACCAACATGAGGTAACCAGTTCAGCGCTGGCCTGGCTTAAATTGGGAATAGACTTGAGAGAAGCTTGACAGCTGCCACACGTGACTGAGAGGAAGACGCCCGGGCTCTAGGTCCTGTTCTCTGTTGCCATGTGGGACGCTGAGAGGAGCTCAGATGTTGGAGCCAGGTAAAAGTGAATTTGGGGCTTCCCAGGTGGCTCAGGGGGTAAAGAATCCACAATTCAGGAGACACAGGAGACATGGGCTCAATCCCTGGGTCGGGATGATCTCCTGGAGAAGGAAAAGACAGCTCACTCCAGTATTCTTACCTGGGGAATTCCATGGACAGAGGAGCCTGGTAGGCTATAGTCCATGTGGTCAAAAAGAGTTGGACACAATTTATTAGAGACTAAGCAACAACAATGAAAAGTGAATTTTAATCATTACTCAATTAGCTGTGTGCTCTCAAGGTATCTGAATCTAGGTGTACTTAACTATATAATGGTTTGCTATGATCTCTTTTGTGCAGACTGTTGTTAAGTATGAAGGGCAGTGTAGATGCAGGGCCCAGCACAATGTCTGAAACAGAACAAGTACATAAAGAAGAGTAGCTATAAATGTTTCTGTTGTATCCTTGGGCAAGGTGAATTTCTTGGGTCTCAGTTTCTTCATCAGAAACTAATGGTGTTGGTTAGTTTGCATCTCTAGCATTCTACTTTATGATTCCTTGAAGTTTAAAATATAACTTTATATAAAAAACAGGAATGCTAAAATTATGTTGTTGCTTTTGTGCAAATTTTCTCCATTTTAATAACAGTTCATAGTGTACACGTGTTCTCAGACCTACTATAGAAATGTGATAATATCAAATAATTTATTAATGCATGATACAAAAATAAGGAATAGAAGTTGGTGGGAAAGTCTTAAATGCAGGTAACTACTGGACTCCTTCTATCCCTACTGCTTTCTGGATAGATTCTCATTTTCTTAGCAGAGACCTGGAGACCCTTCAGCATGTGGCCACTGCCCCATCCTCTGGCCTTGCCCCTGACCTTCATCAAACACTAGTGGTGGTCCAAACCCACCCAATTTTCTTAAACTGTGCTTTACAGTTTACAAACTGGTTCTTCTGCCTCCAGTGCTTCATCCCACCTCTTCCAACTGGCATCCAGAAATCCACTTAAAGAAATTTCTAGATGGCTAATACTAACTCCTAAGTTATCTTCTTAGAAAGATAAAGTATGAAGGAGCAAAAATAATATCCAGTGCTGTGGTTTCTGTTTCTCATTGTGCCGATAGCAATCCTATGATTTTGTTAAGTACCTACAATGTCCCAGGCACTGCCTCATATACACTGTCTTCATTCTCATAGCATCCCTTAGAGGTGAGAAGTATGCCCATTTTACAGATGAAGAAACAGAGGCTCAGGGGAGTTAAGTAATTTTCTCAAAAGAAAACAACTAGATGGTTTGGGGGTGGAATCTGAGCCCAGGTTTCTGAATCCAAAGCCGGTGTTCTTTCTGTCCCACCACACTGCCTTCCCAAAGGAATGAACACCATCTCAGGTGGAGCTCTCTACACAGGAAGTGGGGCAGTCAGACACAGTGACTCCTGAAAGCGTGGAAGGTAATTTGACAGTCTATTCTATTGGCTCCAGAGGGGACTATTCTCAACTGTCCTTCGCCAGTACACACACTGTCTCATACACACACACACACACACACACACACAAACACACTTTCTCTCTCTCTCTCAATCTCTTTATCAAATCAATTGGCAGTGTGTACAGAAAGCCACAGGACTTCCCAGGTGGTGCTCCTGGTAAAGAACCCACCTGCCAGTGCAGGAGATGCCAGAGATGTGAGTTCAATCCCTGGGTTGGGAAGATCCCCTGGAGAAGAACATGGCAACCCGCTCCAGTATTCTGGCCTGGAGAATTCCATGGACAGAGGAGCCTGGTGGGTTACAGTCCATACGGTCAAAAAGAGTTGGGCACAACTGAATCAACTTAGCACACACATTCTAATTTGAGAGCTTTCAAAAATCATGATGACCCAATTACTTTTCTTCTTGTAAATTCAAGGAAAACTCAGAAATGCTAGGACATGAGACAAAGCACAGAAAGGCAAGGAACTGAGGGAATAGGGAATCTGTATCCTGACAAGAACTCAAGGCATGTCATCTCTGTTTTAGGCAACAATTGTAGAATTGCCACTGGGGGGCCAGAATATTGTTTTTCAGCAGAAAGTAGTTTTCTGTGTTTGAGCATCCAAATGCAAAAAGAAAAATACCAGTACCACAGGCCAAATACAAAGGAGGGGGGGATCCAATTTTAAAAATGCTCATGGCAATGAAAAACTATAACTTCCCATGTGAACCAATTCATTGAGGCCTTAACATTCATTTGTTGGGAATGGAGGGGGCAGTAAAATCTGCCGTTAGAGCCAATTGGGGAGCGGCAAGCTGGAAAGGTCAGCTCTGGCTAGGGATGCACAACTCCTCAACTTTGTTAAAATGATGGTATTCGACAGAAGTTACATCTGAGGTCAAGTGACCGCAATAACAGGGGACAAGGAGCGCTCTCAAATCATTCTCAGGGATGAAAATGACATGAAACTGACATAATATCTGAGGTGAGATGAAACTCAAATCCTCAACAGCTGAACACTTCACCTACTGATGGGCAGCCTGACCCTCACCAATCTCATAATCATATCCGTGTCAAGAGGCGAGCAGAGTAACAGAAGGCGACGCTCTGGCATTTTTGGGGAGGGAAGGCTTTGTCTCTGCTTCTGAAATGATGTTGTTAAAAGTTTCAATACTCAGCTTTAAACCTTTCAAATCAATGTCTTATTAGAAAAATTGGATTCCACTTACATGTGTGGAACCTCTTCCCTTATGTAATATTTCTTTACTCTGGGTATTTCTTGGCTAGAATTTTCAGCAATAAAATGTGTGTTTTAGTTCAATGACTATCTTGATGTTATTTAAAGATTCAAGCCAACTGCAGTCAAATCAGGAGGACGATCTCTAATCTGGGTTAATCTTCTAGCTTCAAAACTACTTGTGTGCTGGGTGTGGGTGCAGGAGGGGTGGGTTGGGAAGAAGCTAATGATAAATTATAATCTCTTTGCCCCCAAATAACTTGTGTGAAAGGAGGGTGTTCTGGAGACTGTTGAATATATTAACCCATGATAAAGGACTTCAGAAAAAGGAAGCCTAAACTACATTTGAATTTAAAGCAAGCATTAAAATTAAAAACCCAAAAGGAGAAATATTACGTTTAGTCACCTGTTACAAAAAATACTTCATGCTCTATCATCTGCCCTGTAATTGCTCTAATGTGAGGTTCAGTCTTGCAGACAGTACCCCCATCTATCGGTGTGTTTAAAAGAAGTTTTGGTGTATGTTTGTTTTTTTCCCCTGAGGAGAGAGAGGGTGAATCAAGGTGTGGCCAATTTGCATAAACACAAGGGCTCTGACTTCCAAATACACCCTATCTCTTCCCTGCCAATGAGAGTGGGCTCCCCCAAAGCCAATAAATACAGTTGTCAGCAAGGGGATGAATCAGCATGTATTTAAATCAAAGACAGCCATGAAAGACTGCATTAGTTCTGTTCCCAGGACCTGTCAAACCACAGAAGAGATTAAACATCTGACCCTCTTCATCCCCATCATTGCTCCACAAGAGACATTTCTGTCACTATTCCTGCCACTTGGGTTTCAGAGATGCCACAAAGCCTAGGGCGACCTCTGCTACATTTCAGTGTTGTTTATTGATTTCTGACCCAGTGCTTAATAGTTTTCCCAGTCCCCCTGAATGGCTTTTGTAAGCAATGGGGTTTGTACATCTCACCGATCAATACCTTTTATATTTACAATAAAATTGAAACTGCTTCTGCTGGGGGCGCAGCCCAGCATTTGTCATCCTTCAGCGAGGGAAAACTATGTCATTATCTGAATTAAAACATTTATTTCTGATTAAGAGAGTGTCCTATCTCATTAATTTTTCCCTTTCCAATAGAATGGGAATAGAACCCTATTGATTTTTGCACTTTTACACATCTCCACTGCTGGGAAGATAATTGAGAAGTTAGCCAGAATAAATGAAGTTTCAAGTCTAGTGGGCCAGCCAATACCTTCCAAATTCAAGGTGTTTTTATGAAGCTGGATTTTAATTTGTTGGCAAGCTGAAGCAGTGGGACTTATTCGGCTGAGTAAATTGGATTAAGAGTAGAATCGGCTCAAAGCATGTCTTGGGGAATGCTGAGGGCCTGGCTCCCCCGTGACAGTCAGAGCCTTGCTTTAGATTTATGCTAAGACAGCTTCCAAATTGCCCTCCTTTAAAAATCCCAGCTCGCTTCAGGAAGTGTGGATCACTGACCTAAAAGCCTATTAACTCATGTTTCCCTTCTTCATGCCCGTCATCTTAAAAACAACCAAGATCTAATCGGAGGCTGAACTAGACCTTTGGATTGTCATCACCAATTGATTACACTTTATTAGAATAATGGGACTAAATCCAAGTTTCATTAAAAGGAATTCCCTTTGCTTAGAACCCTTTTTCTGAAGACCTTTCAATTATAAGCCCTTTTGGCACACATAGGGAATCCTACTCACTTTGATATTTTTCTCATTAGGAACTAACAGTCATTTGTTCTTATTTCCATTTGCAAAACCCAAGCATTGTCTCTCCTGAAGAGGACAGAAAATGTACCTGGTCTCTAGGGTTAGAAGGAAGCAGGGGATACAGATAATTTAAACCATAGCTATCTTTGTTAATGTCTTAATTCATTACCTTCTCTGTAATTTATTTATCATTGGTCCATTACTTTTAGCATTCACATTCACTTCTACATATCTTTAGTCCCTCCAGGAAAAACAGGTTTCATCCTTGCATTAAAGGAGAATGAGAATGAAGTTACAACTAAAGCTCTTCCAGGTTATAGCTAAAGATTCTTCAAAGGAAAAAAAATTGCCAGGTGACCTGAAAATAGAAATATGCAGAGGTAAGAGCTCACCTAGAAACCAGGTTGAGAATTTGAATTCAGGTTAGAATGCCTCAGTTTGAGGGGAGCATGAAAATCACACTTCCTTTTAGAAGTAAACTGAAGCATTGAAAATTAAGGAAACTTTTACAGAAAAGATTTCCTGGATTTATGAAGCTGAATTTATGTAACATAGGACAGCCTGAATTTGGTGGCATGCTCTTTGGTATATATGTGTATACACACACACATCAACACCTGCACTGAAAAAGAAACAACCAAGGAAGCACTTCAAGAAGGATTTATTGCAAAAAAAAAAAAAATCAGCACAACAGATTAAAAATGCTGTGAAAGTGAAGAACTTAATTTCTGACTGCATTTTAATGCATAGTTCGAAGTACCAAAGTATGCAAAAGGTTGAATACATTCATCACAAACAGTTCTGTTTTCTCTCTTTACACCAATGAGGAATTACAGGATTACCAATGACCTTCCTCCCAATGAAGCTCAGTAATTATGGTCATTTATTATACAACCGAGATGAATGGATGAGATTTACATAGAATAAAAATATTATTTAATAGCTGTGTTATTGATGTGTGAAGTGTAATTTTAATTTATTTAAATGCTATAAATATATTGTTAATGTATTCTTTTCAAATTAACCTCCTGAACCACACACTGGCAAAACTTCAATTAATAGTGTGCTAAAATCTATTTTCTCATGTTGTGTGGAACTGTGTATGGCTAAAAATATGTACTGCTGTGATGCCTCGGCATACTTAACCAGTGTATTTTACTTTTCTCCTTGATTCATGATTTCAATTTGAAACTGAATTTCAATTGGAATCATTTAGGAAAATATATCTTCCCTTAAATAAAGGGTCCCTATTTAACTTTGAAGTTGTTTTTACTATAAATTCCAAATGCAATGATTTGAGAAAAATTCTATATATTTATGTTCATTTGGCATATTGCAATATTTTTAAATATTTAGCATATTTCCATTGAAATGATAAAATGGGAAAAATATTTAAGCCAACAGCTCTATCTAATTTACTTAGCATATTAGCATAATCTCAACAACCCTGCAAAGGAACCACTGGCTATATATTATGTTGAATCGCTTGGTACCAAAAGCATATTGTATGTCTATATGCAGAGATAGACTTATGTATTTTACTTCTAGGTTTATCTCTTTTGTATTCTGTCCATTTGCCCCTGGCTGTCATTATTCCGTGCTCATCGACAGAAGAGTTATAGTTTGCAAAAACCTATCAGGTAGGCTGGACACTAGATAATTGAGGTGATGATCAGCCCCAGCAAAAGACAATTGATAGTGATAGTGTCAGAGGCTGCACCTAACAAGATCTGTACCCTCTGTCTCCCTTAGCCTTTCTCTGGAATGGACCGAATATGGAATAACATGGACATGCCTGATGAGCATCCCGAGGTAGGACGGCAGTGCATAATACTTCTGGAACTGCGATAGGATGGGGGTGTCTTTTGACACTGAGACAGGTTATTAAATAGAAGTGTGAACTATTAAGAGATGATCTTGACCCTCAGTACATTTTTATCAAAGTCAAAAAATATTTGACACCACTGAACAGCTTACCTCTGGTACAGGGGAGAAATGTTTTATTATGGAAATTCGTACTACGTTCTTCAAAAAAGAAGAACTCAGAATATATACATTTCTAAATTTAAAACAGCTTGTAGGACTTCCAATAATTAACAGTAGTCATACATTAAATATGCTCTGGAGTGATATTTGTAAATGAGATGGTTGACCAACCTTAGTAAGAACTTCCTAAATTGAAAATAAAAAGTTTTAAATTACGTTTTAAAATAAAGATGGTTTTAAGTCTCTTTTGTGCTAACATGATTTAACACAGCTTTTCCTAAAAGGCTTTCCAATCTACTCTCATTAAATGCAGAGACGTCTTGGGAATGAAGGAGATTTTCAGGTATATACAGAACATTGTAAATGCAGATTTTTTACACAGAGAGTAAGATGCTTTCTAGACTTTTTTGGTCAGCAGCTGCCATAGCCTCTTAGGCTGTTTTCTTACAACTTATTCTACCTGTTCTGACCATTTTTTAAACTGAGGGACCACTACAATTCTTACAACCCTTACCTCCTCATCAATTTAAGTCAAAGTACTGCATATTATAACACTCTAATTGCAGGAACAAAAGCTAATGTAGGCCAGTGACAATGGACTTGGGCCAAAAAGGATGAAGAAAGTCTTAGTTTTGCATGGCTATTAAACACCCTATAGTCTATATAAAAATACGCCAAGTTGAGGCTTAATAGTAATAAAATAGTATGGGTAATGCCCTCCATCCTGGCTGAATGAACAATGCCCCCTGATTGGGTAATTGACAAACTACACACTGTAAAACACTCCCGAATAGCCCTGCTTTTTCATTATGTTGAACAATAGGTTAACTAGATAACTCTGCACTTGGCAAAATTACTTTCCACTGACTTCAAACCATCTTCTTTTCTCCTCAAGCTACTGCTCCCTGTGATATTTCGGCATTCTTCTCCCCAGCAGTGCACTTTCAAAGCCAGTTATATGCTAGCTCAGTGGTGCTCAGATTCTTTCTGCTTTACCTTTCCCCAGGGTCAATTGCCTTTGGGAGGGAACCAATATAGATTAACAGGCAAGATATACTGCCTGATTCATGGCATTTAGAGAGGCCTTCAAATGCACACTGGCTCTTCTGGGATTGATGCTGTTTCAATCAGAATCCTGTCTGCAATTAGTAAATAATTCCCAGTTCTGAAAACGTAGTCCTTTTAGACAAAATGCAAGCAAAAGGCATATCTTTAAACCCTTGGGTACGTCATTCACTTTTTAAAATGTTTATAGATCTGGCCACGTTGTCCGGTGGACCAAGGCATTTGGAGTTCATGCAAGAATTTCTGAAGCATCTCTTTTCTGCCTTCCTGTCGGCATGAGTCAGCATGGCCGGCAATACCTTAAACAAAGCTCTGAGGCCTCCCTGCCACTCCCCTCTGTGCAGCTGGGGAGGCGAGGACTGTTCACTTAATACAGGATATCGATTGATTTATAACAAAGTGATAGATATAACTATTGTCGTTGGAATTACACTGAGTTATAGCGACATAGTTTTCTGTTCTACAAGCCACTCCCCATATGTACCATAACTCAAACCCTGAATGACAATAATACTATCTTTGAAATTTATATTCATGATTATAAATTAATTCTTTTTTTGGCTGGACCACCAGCAGCATGGACTTGTAATTTCCAAACAGCATTTATGGCATTAACTTGGGAATACTATCCATCAAGTCTGATGACAAATTGTGGAAGATGATGGTCTTGCCCGCCTCTGGCTCAAGCAGCCAGTTGTTTTCCGGAGGAGAAAGAACACTTCAACAGAGAAGATGAGGGTGGTCTCCTCTACAGCCTGCCTCACAAACAGTGACAATAACAGACTGTGTGGCAGACTTGCTACTTCAAAAGAGGAGGAGGGACTCGGTGAATTTTTGCAGAAATCCTCTAGCTACTACTTATAATAGCAATGTCTGCTATTTATGGAGATGCTGCTATATTCAAGTGTGCTATATTCATTATCTCAAATCCTATCTATAATCCAGCAAAGGGTATTACTGTACCCATTTTATAGATGCAAAGACTGAGAAACAAAGACTATGAGTGGCTTGCCAGACATCATAGAACTAGCAAGTCAGGATTTGAATCCATGCCCATCTAACTTCACAGAGCCAAGAGTTTCCATAGATACAGATTTCAAGATTGGATATTCCAACTACAATATAGAATAACCACCACCATCACCAACATAAAGCATCTTGGCTTGCTTAAAAAAAAGATAATCATTCTAAATAACTGGGAATAGTTGAAACTCTAATAAATTACTGTCTTAACCATAGAACAATAGAACAAGTTGAAAACATCAAGAATTCTGAGAGCCAAAGAATTGATGACTCAATGGACATGAGTTTGAGCAAACTCCAGGAGATAGTGAAGGACAGGGAAATCTGACATGCCGAAGTCCATGGTGTTGCAACGAGTCAGACATGACTTAGCAGCTAAACAATGACAGCAGCAGAACAACAGTAGATAGTTCAGGTTCTGGGGTCAGACTTACCTGGGCTAAATCCTAGGTTGCTGCTAACTTGGCTGGGGTTTGATTGCCAGGCAGGTAAAAAAAAGTGATGGTTGTAGTCTGTAGCATTTGCCAACACTCATGCCATGACTCTGCCCAGGAACGCAGGCAATATTATTGCCTTGTGACTGTGTCCTAACCATCTTGCTGGTAGGAAAACAACCATTATTTTTATATTGATTTTGCTACTGAAATAATAGATCATATTTTGGCTATTAGCTACATAAAAATAAAATATTTTAAAATTAAAGAAAGCAATGCTAGCACGAATGATAATAGAACATGTTTACACAGACTTATGTGACAAAAATCAGTGTCGCCTGACCATATAAGTGGTCTCCTCCACAAACGCTTGCATCCCCTGAAAATTCTGAAACTCCACCCTGCCTTTGCCTTCAAGACCTTGGAGGATCCTCTTAGGTGGTAGAGGGCAGGTCAGGGAGAGGGAAAGGAAGGCTGAATAGGCACAGCAACCCTAATGCCTAAGTTTCCTCACCTGTAAAGTGGGAACAAAATGCACCTACTCCATATAGCAATGATGAGAATTAAATATACTGATTGATATTTGTAAGGGGCTTCCCTGGTGGCTCAGATGGTAAAGAATCTGCCTGCAACACAGGAGACCTGGGTTCAGTCTCTGGGTTGGGAAGATCCCCTGGAGAAGGAAATGGTAACCCACTCCAGATTCTTGCCTGGAGAATCCCATGGACAGAGGAGCCTGGTGGGCTATTGAGCATGGGGTCGCAAAGAGTCAGATATGACTGAGTGACTAACACTGATATTTGTAAAGCACTTAGAATAAGTCTAGCAGATAGGAAGTGTTCAATAAATGTAGGCTAAAACTATGATGTTTTCCAACCTGAGAGCTTTTAACCACATCACAGCTCTCCTCTGGAATACTTCCACCCTCCTCCCCCAACCACCCTTCCTTCAAGATCAGCCTTTATCTCCTCAATCACTCTTATGTAGCTCCCCAACTTCTCTCTAACCTACTACACACACCTTCTCTACCCTAGGCATCAGGATGGCTGGCTTCCCATCTCTCCTCTAGACTTCTTATTTCTATTTCATTTCTCATACATTGATATTATTTCTGTTTATATAATACATACAATGTTACATACAATATTTATGTACATAATGTGTAACTTCACAAAATGACAATATGTAATGTTATACCATATATAATAATGTGTACAATAATTTATACATATTAATTTCCACTTTTTTCATCAGGCCTTGAGTTTGCACTTGCTTTTCTTTACGACAGCACCTAGCTCAGAGATGATCTTCAAAAATGAGGTTGATCTGAAGCCTAGCTTCCACCCAACAAAGCCAAATAAAAAGGGAAGCCCAGAGACCTCCCTGGCAGTCCAGTAGTTAAGATTCACAGCTTCTACTGCAGGGGCTGTAGGTTTGACCCCTGGTTGGGGAAATAAAATCCCACATGCTGCCAAAAAGATTTTTTTTTAAAGTGAGGCCCAATTTTTCCCGCCTGCTGCTCAGTTTTAGAATGTCTTGTTTTATTCTTTTCTAGAATCTGTTTAGTTCTTTGTTTCAAGATGCTATCTGGCACATATCCCACCCCCACCCCCCCCTTAACACACCAGCCAACCAACAAGCCAAGATATTTGGGATCTTTCCTCTAGCCTTTCCCAGCTATGAACTTGCTCTCTTCCTTCTCAGATTTTCTTTTATCTCATCTTCTGTTTGCTTTGGTGTTTTTGTTTGTTTGTTTTTTCTGTTATGAAAGTTTTTCTGATCCTCATTCATTCATGTAGTCAATGACTGTTATGCCATTTACCCACTTAAAGCTCTTCATTAACTTTCCATGAAGCTCAGGATATATATAAACCTCTTCACGTGGTCCTTGAAGAGGGTGAGCTTACAATTTATAATTCAAACTGGGAACTTCTGGGAGTTAAAGGGGATGCTATTAATAACCATCCAGGACAACAGGTGTCAACCACAACTGTCCTGGACAAAGTCCTCCCAAAAGGCCCTGATGATCTGGCTCCTTCTCGCCTTTCTGGCCCTTCCATGCCTCCCTCTCTTGCTCATGCTACCTCTGTCCTTTTTTAGCTCTTCCAGGAGGCCCAGGTCTGCCTTCTCAGGCCCCCTCACCTGCCCTTCCCTCTGCCTCTTTTCCCACCTCCCACACCTGGACCTTTGGTACTCCTGATAGTCTTACTAAACCCCTTGTCCTTGACTTTCTTAACCTCCCATTGGTACCTTTCATAGCACCTGCCCCAAGTCACGTGTGTGCATTTATTTCTGTGCTTGGGAGTGTTCGTGGCAGCAGGGCCATGTCTGTTCAATGCACTTCTGAATACACTCCCAGCACTTGGCACAGGCTCAGGGATGCTCAGTAAGTATGTATGAGATGATTATTTCCATCCTTCAATTCAATCAATACATCAAACATGTATTAAGTTCCTACTGTGTGCCAGGCTCTGTGGTAGAAATACCACAATAATAACAAAATAATAAGTAATAATAAGTTCAGTCTAGGGTGATCAATAGACTCACATAAAAAGAGTTCCAAAACAACAGGTTTTAACTTGGAGGGGTACCAGCCTAGGAGCAGGGAGAAGAGAAGGTTTCACCTCCATGGGGGCAGGGAGGAGTGAGAGGGGGGTCATTGTGGAGCACAGAGGCTGAGCTCATGAGTGGGTTGAGTCCACAAGGAAAGGCAAGGTAGAGGTGCTCTGAGAAGGGGTGCATGGGAGATCTGATGAGGGTACAGGTGGGATGGGGGACCAGAGAGGTGATGGAGAGGTGGTGGGTGATAGTCCTCCAGTCAGCTTCCTGCTACAGAGGTGCCCCTGACCCCACTCCTCCACAGTGGACCAGGGGGTGCTCAGGATCCTCTCCCTTGTCCTCTCCTCCTTCCCATCAAGCCCTCCCTGATTCATGGCCAGATGGCCTTCCTTCTGCCGGCCCAGGGTCATCTCTCTCAATGCCGGCAGTGGCCTACTCTCTGAGCACTTCTATCTTAGACGTTCTCTTGGAAGCAGACACCTACCCTCTGGGTCACATCTTGGGAAGCAGCCTTACTGCCTAGCAAGGCTCCCAAACCATGTGTTCACTGGAAAGGTGTCTGCATGGTTCTGAGTGGGCAGGGATGCCCTTGTAAGATGGCCTGGTGAACCGGCTTGGACCACTGCCCCTAGCTAGAAGACGGCGCCTCCCACAGTTATCCTGTTAGGCACGGTGGGACAGGGGATCTCCTAGGCCACCTTCTCAGAGGGGATTAAGGGGAAGCCTGGGTCCCTTTGACTCTGCTGCCTGGGGCCCTGCAGAAGCCTCAGGAATCCCAAGACCCCCTTTCCTCGGAGCATCCATTTCAAGGGGGGGCAGAGACTCCTCCGCAGAGGTGCTGTGAGAGATTCAATAAACCATCTACAAAACAAAGATCTCCTGGAGGGGAGGGCGGAGGCCCAAGCCACAGAGGAGAACTAATCCTCCTTTGGTTCACAGAGATGGCTCTTTCTCCTAAATATCTGTGCTCCAGACCCGGAACGTAGTGGTTAGCAGTGCCACGTGGGACCTCCCGGTGTCCTGTGGAGTCTTTGTGCTGCTGGGGACAACCTAATCTGTTTACCCAGGCTCTGACTCAGAGAGATGCAGGAGGGTGACGGCCTGAATGGGGCCCTCTCTGCAGGAAGGCCATCTTTAAAAGTAATAGTAATAACAACTCCCATTTTGTTAAACGCTGGTGTTACTCACTCTGTAAGGCCATTTACATCTATACTTCTAGCCCTCAAAATTGAGCTTCCTGACTGGTAAACAGAGTCAGAAGTCAAATCCAGGGCCATTTAACTGACAGGCCCTGTCCACTATGGGACACACTTCTCCTTCCCTGAGAAGAAAAGGGGACAGGCTGGAGACACCTTCATGGCCTCAGAAGGGGGTACCACCACCACTTTTGACAGACTGAACCATAGGTGTTTGCCTCAGCTCTGTGCATACACACAGGATGAGTTAATGGAAGAATGTGGGGCTCAAGCGCAACCTTGGACAAGTCTAGCATCAACTGTAAAATCAAAACAATCTCTGTTCGACCTGTCATGGAACTAACAGAAAGAAAACTAGTGAGTTTACAAGCTGTGTTCCCTAGAACCTAGCTCAAGCTTCAGTGAGCATAAAAAAAATCACTTTCTAGGGCTTGTTAAAATGCAGATTTTCTGGCCTAGGCTCAGAGATTCTGAATTAGCTGGTCAGTAAGAGGCTGGGGGATCTGCATTTTACCCAACATCCCTGCTGATTCTGTGACCAGTAAGGGAGATGTTGAGAAACGCTGGCCTGGCTGGCAGTCAGTGCCTCCTGGTGGGAATTAGCAGGCAGAGAGATAGGATCCAAAGTCCCCCAGTCCAGCTTCACCCAGACTGCTCTGCTTTGATCTCTTTTATGTCCTGGGTTTTTTTAATCAGATTTCATTTGCAGGAGACTTACACTGATTTAAATTGTAAAATAAAAAATAAAATAAAGACAATCACAGTGCATGCTACATGTGAAAATGCTTTGGGTAAGTTAAAGATGCTCTCCAGATAGCAGCAATTTTAGTTACACCTAGGGCATCTGCAGCCCTCAGGGAATGAGTCATTCTGGCCAGCCTAATTTTCCCCATGGCATTAAAGCTTTTTATTAAATGTTAATCATTTTGTGGGGAATATGTTACACCCTTCCCTGACTTTTAAAACAGAGAATGAGGAACACAATTTAACTGTTGTTTGAAAGCTTAGGACCCTTGGATATGGTGTGGCCATCCCAAAGGGTAGTCCTGCCAAGCTTAACAGGGAGGGTAGATCCCTTAGATGCTGCTTTCAGCCTCCCTGACACAAGCCAGGGTTGACACAGCATCTTGGAAAGGTAGAACAGCGTGGTGTAAACAGGAGAGCACCCAGGATTTGGGTGACAGGAGGAGCTCTGTGGTCCCCTCTGCCACCTATGAGCAAGGGAATCAAGAGCAAATGCATTCATTTGGGTCTTACTTTCTTCACCAATAGGATAAGAGGTCAAACCGAGCAACCTCCAGAGTAGGGAGCCAGTCTCCAAGGTGGGGATTGCAAATTCCACTGTCTTCAGGGGCCTAGCAGGTGAGGCTGGGGGGGAATAGGAGAACGATGCCTGCCTAAAGCATAGCCAAACAGTGTCAGCAGACTGGGAATGGAGTGTGGGCATTCATGGCTATCAGGTCCTCCAAGTTTTCAAGAAAAGTTGAAAATCTGGATTTTTCTGAAATCTCTGGATTTCATAAATGTTGGCCCCTGTTGGTGGATAGGGCTTCCCAGGTGGCACTAGTGCTAAAGAACCCGTCTGCCAATGAAGGAGACATAAGGGACACAGGTTTGATCCCTAGATTGGGAAGATCCCCTGGAGGAGGGCAAGGCAACCCACTCTAGTATTCTTGTCTGGAGAATCCCATGGACAGAGGAGCCTGGCTGGCTACAGTCCATGGGTCACAAAGAGTGCAACACAACTGAAGGGACTTAGCACGTACGCATGTGGTGGATAGGGTGGGCTAGCTCACTCATTTTCTACCCCACTCTCCTTCTGAGAGGCCTCCTGTCCTTCAGAGACCAGATTGCGAAGCACTACATTTCCCATTTCTTCACGGTTTAGGTTTGGGATGTGACTTAGGTTGTGTCAGCAAGATTCAGTCACAGTTGTGAAAGGCAGAGTAGTGCCAAGGCTGTGTTCCAAATCCCCTTCTGGAGCCCTAGCTGTAAGGAAGTCTGGAAACACAGGTCAAATGGAATTCATCTGTGGGCACCTTGGGGCCTGAGGTCTCTTCTGCCTCGAACACTTGTCAGACAGCAGAGTAGCAGCTGCCGGGGTGGACACCCTCAGGGGCTACCCTAGGGGAGCGAAGCAGCCACATGGCCACCTACACTCACCCTTTCTCATCACAGGTCTCCCTGCTCCCCTCCTCCACTCCTGAGGGATCCTTGGGTATTCATGGACCCTGGAGAACCCGGGACTCTTGAATCCTCCTCTGAACACAATGCCCCTGTCTTCTCCCAGCACGAGGATTAAGGGCGCTCTCTTTTGGTTTCCAAAGCGGGGAGTGCTACTCTTCAGGCGGGGTCCTGCCTGGATGGTTGGCACGCGGAGTTCTCTGCTGCTTCCCTCCATCTCTTTCAGGGTGTTCCAAAGAGAGCAGCTGGGGGCTTCTAACAAGGGTTCAAGTTTCCAACTCTGTTACCCTTGAGCAGCCCAAACTGGATTTTATCTGCTCCAGCGTGTGTGGGCAGGCAGGATCAGGTGACTTTTAAGGACACAGAGGAGCTGCCATTTCATACATCATGATACCTGTTTTTTTTGCTCAGTCTGACTCTTTGCGACTCCGTGGATTGTAGCCCTCCAGGCTCTTCTGTCCATGGGATTTCCCAGGCAAGAATACTGGAGTGGGTAGCCATTCCCTTCTCCAGGGTGATCTTCCCTACTGGGGATTGGACCCACATCTCCTGCACTGGCAAACAAATTCTTTACCAATGAGCCACCTGAGAAGCCCCAACTGTTATTTACCAAGGGCCTATTATGTGCCAGATATCATCTCGAATCCTCACAACAACCCTGAGGGGCAGTTGCTGCTGCCCCCATTTTATAGATGAGGTAACCAAGGTTTGAAAAGCGTTGTGACTTCCCCAGGGTCCCACAGATAATAAGTGGCAGAGCCAGAATTCAGAAACCAGCTCTTTTTTTTTTCCCCTTAATCCCTATGAACCGGGGTCCTGGGTTACTCCTGGACACAACAGATTCTTATTTTTAAAAGTTACTCAGACACGGGAGTGAGCCAATAAGTGGGTTAGATAATGTGATTCTGCCTCCTAGTGGTCAGGTGTGGCATGGCTTTTCACAGGTGGGGCGGGGAGGCCTCTGTCCTGCTGCCCCAAGGGCCCTGGCAGCTGGTTGTTTCAAGAGTGGGCTTGGCCACTCTGGGACAGTAAAGCCTTGGAGTGAATGAAGGCAGTTGGCTTGCGTTCTCAGGCCTTCTCACCTCTCCCTGGAGGAGTGGCAAGGACAGCCTGTGGCGCTCAACCCTTACCTAGCCCCAGGCATACAGAACACTGACCCACAAGTCTCCTCCCATGTGCCAGGCATCTGCTAAACTTTTACATCTGTTGCCTCAGTTCCCAGTCTTTCCCCAGGTGGTGATTACCCACTATTCCTTATTATTCAGTCCTTCAGATCTGTGCATGAGAAATTGTTCCCCAGTTATACCTTGGAAGGTGGTGCTGAGAACACTATAGTTAACCTGACCTGAACAGCTTCATCACCTTGAGGGCTTGTCTTTCATAATAATTATTATTGTTAAATATACTGTGTACATAGTTCCTTTTAAACCTTCTAACAAACTTTTTCCCAGTCAGCACAATTTCAATTATTTTTTTTCCAATGCAAAAAGTAACATGAACACCCTCAATAAAACAGCTGTTCCCAAGAACTTCTGATCCCCTGCACTGAGGATTTTGAGCCCCAGACACCTGACACCTTTCTTCCAGGAGCGCATGTATCCCACACTCTGACATGCCAATTAGCTGAACAAAAGGTTTGTCTCTCCCCCTCCTGAAAACGCACATTTCCCTGTTCTGAGCATGTGTGTTGTCAGATGCTGTGGGTCTCAGCAGGAGCTCTTCCAGCCCCTGGTGACTTTGAGTGGCAGCAACATTCTCTGCTGAGAGTGAAGAGCCCCTGCATGGCCAGGCCACGTGCTTCTATTGCTTCCGTAGTGATCTCACAGCCCAGAAGTCCTGATTTTTTTTTTTTTTTAAGTATTCACTTTAGTGGCTCTGTAATAAACCATTAATTTGCATATCCCTTGCCACCTCAAAACTGTATGTTGCTTAAGCCTAGAAGATAAATTACTTTGTGATAATTTTACCTTTTATTTAAGAGTATCTCCTGTCTTATTCTCTTAATCGCATTTTTCTCTTCTAAGCCTACCTTATGCCTACCCTTGCACTGGTGTTCTGCTCAGGTATTGCCTCCTCTAGGAAGCCCTCCCTGACTGTTTGGGATGAGTTATGTCTCTTCCTGCCCTGCCTTCAATAAGCACAGGGGCTTATTGAGAAAAGCCAAACAATATAATTAAGGTGAAAGCACATATATATGCATCTATGTATAAAGTTCAAAAAGAATCAATAAAACTTCAGATAAGTAACTTCTGATTTTTAGGGAATGCTGTCATTCATATGGATGAGCATCAGCACCTTTTTAAAGCCATTTAAGTGTTTCACTGAACTAAATTAATAGTTGTAGTCCCCTTTCTAAAAATTGGCATTCTGATAACACTATCAAGAACCCATATTGAAAAATGTTACTTGCCCAAGGGACCACAAATAAATACATGCTTAAATAAAACCAAAGAAATTTAATTAAGTGTATGAACAGTTATACTAAATGATTTCTCCAGGAAGCCAATGAGAAATTATACCTAACAAATAGCTACAGAATAAGGTCTGTTGTTGAGAGGTTATTAACCTAATCAGATAATCAAATTTCACCACCAACCGCAGCCATCTGATTTGCCCATGTCAAAATAAAGCCATTGTTAACCCTTCCTTAATGAAATCTGAGTGGGGAAGAGGAGGGCAGCTAGTTTCAGAACAATATCTTTCTTTAAAAGTAAGGCTTACAAACATTTTTCTTCTCCTAACTCCAAAACAAGATTTTACTATTGTTCAGTAAAAATCTGAAACTACTCAGATTTTTTTTTTTAAAAAGGGATAAAATTGAAAATGAAATTCATAAATGTTTTCACCAAAGTCATTGATGAAGGGGGAAGTAAACAAATAGGCTTTGCTCTCAAAATTTGGTGAAGCAAATTTGTTCCAAGGCTGAGGTGTTCCTTGCCAGTTTTAAACCCAAGATGCATTTTTATAGCCAAGAACTAAAACCCTGAAACACAGTGATCCACAGAATAATGGAAATGCTGACACAACCTTCACTTCGGCAGCGGGAATGGTGCCACTATAATTTATGGAGAACACATTTTGGTTTTGTCAGGTTTTTAAACATAGACTGTTATAAATTTGAAGGAGGACTGTCTTGTTAAAGCTTCAAATGGCGTGTGTTAGTATTGAGTATGCATCATGTCCTATATTTGGAATGGCATTCGTAGAACACAGCTTTTTCCAATGGGAAGAGGGGACACTGAATCCTATTTTGTTTTCCAAACAATATTCTCTGATTAAAAGCATCATGGTCATCCTCAATGTGCTCATAACCAGCTAGAAGATCCTAGGAAAATTGTCCATCCACAGACAGAGTTCCTTTCCTACCTTTCTTCACTCATGCGGTCATTATTTGACAAATATTTATTGAAGGTATTCACTGTCATGTCTTATCTCAGACAATGGAGATAAAATGTGATTATGATGCTGTCTCTGCCCTCTAGGATCTTATATTTTGTGGAAAGAAAGATTTAAAAAAAAAAAACACACAAAGAAACAACACTGTGCGTGTATAGATATTGTGTGTGTGTGGTGTGTGTGTTTAGTATTCAAAGCACACATCTTTAACCAAAGGGAGAGAAGTCTTCCTGACCACTCCCACGATTCGGGGGGAGGCAGCGGGGAATCCAACAGTAGACGATGAGCCTCCCTGCTGAGGGAGTTACTAGGTGGTTGGCAAAGAAGATAAAAGTTAATCTGAGAGGTCTGGATGGAGAACATAGATTCCATTCTCTGGAGCTCTGGAACTGATTTCTTTAGAAGAGGGAATTGAGTACTGGGTTACCCTGAAGACCAATCTGTCTTTTATCGTAGTATCCTTTTGCCTTACTTATGATGCCTTTGTACAGAGTTGTCATTTTTGTGATTCTCTCTGAAAGGAGTTGTTCATGTTGATTCTCTTTGATGTGGGGTTTTCTTTGAGGCAATTGTCATTGCTATAAAACTTGGTATAGGTAGAAACTGCGATAAGCATAGGTGGACTTGTCTGTCCATTCCATCATTTTCTAACAGTATAACCTTGAAGCCTCAGGATTTGTACCCTGTGACATGGGGATGAGCCAAGGCCATCCCCGTGATGAGTTGGGACATCACAAGAATCTCAGTGAGGACCACTGGGGAGCAAGATTCATGGCTCAATCTATCAGTTAGGGTCAGGAGGGGAAATGGACAGAGGAGGAGAGGGAGAAGCACCAGAACACTGCAAATGGATGCCCCTAAATATGACAGGAACTGCAAGGTGTCTTCCAGTGGAGTATCACGCAGCCGTAAAAAAGGATGCTCATGAAGGCCAAAATAGTAGCCAACATCTATTGCACATCCACAAAGCTGTGTGCTATTTTTCAGTTATGTCATTTGAGTGTCACACTAATCTTTTATTTGGAGAGGAAACTGAGCCTTTGTTGGGTAACTTGCCATGGGGTGCCCATCCATTCTGAGATAGTCTCACTTTGTGCCTGATGTCTTTGATTAATCATAAACAGTGTCCCCCTTCACTCTCATATGTGTTCCTATTTGGGTGATGAGTTGTATGGTTACCCAGTGGCACACAGCTAATAGGTGGCAGAATCGGGATTTGGACCCCTACAGTTTGACTCAAACCCACATTCTTTTTTTTTTTAAATAAATTTATTTATTTTAGTTGGGGGCTAATTACTTTACAATATTGTAGTGGTTTTTGCCATACATTGACATGAATCAGCCATGGGTCAAACCCACATTCTTAACCACTATGGTCTAAATATGTTTGTCACAAAATTCTTGTGGGGAAAAAAAGAGTACAAAATTATATATGCATTTTATCATTGTTTTTGAAGCATTCTGTGCAGAGAAAAAACTCTAAAAGGAAATGTATGAGTGATTAGGTATGAGTGTAGAGAATGTAATAGATTTTTAAAATAGTTCTTCCTACTTTATGAGTTTTGTAAATTTTCTTCAATTAGAACGTATGACTTTTATAATGAAAATAGTATTTTTTTAAATGCAGGCATAAAAAGTATCTCAAGTAGTATTTCATGAACAAGTATTAGTTGATATCTGAGATGCTATCAAAGATTGAGTATAATGAAGCCAAAAAGAAATGAAAAGGGAGGAGGAGGAGGAAAAGGAAAGGAGAAAGCCTCCGGACTGAAAGTCGTGAAACCAGAGATGAGAACCTGTAGTCACTTCAACTGGCCGTGGTCTGACTTTGACTTTGTTTCCTTGGGAGCCCCTAGAGATTCAAATCTTCAGGGAGAACATAGTGAAATGGTTACAAACACATAAAAGGCATGTTAGGGTCAACTGGGAAGATTTTAATACAAACTAACAATTAGATGATATTATGGAAATACTGTCACTTAAAAAAATTTTTAACTAGGATGATGGTATCGTTATTACATTATGAGTTATTTGAAAGCATGCCCTTCTTCCTGGGAAATGCGTGCTAAAACATTCAGGGATGAAATATCATCATCATCTCCATAGTTCAGTTCAGTCGCTCAGTCGTGTCCTCATGAACCGCAGCATGCCAGGCATCCCTGTCCATCACCAACTCCCGGAGTTCACCCAAACCCATGTCCATTGAGTCGGTGATGCCATCCAACCATCTCATCCTTTGTCAGCCCCTTCTCCTCCTGCCCCCAATCCTTCCCAGCATTAGGGTCTTTTCCAATGAGTCAACTCTTCACATGAAGTGGCCAAAGTATTGGAATTTCAGCTTCAACATCAGTCCTTCCAATGAACACCCAGGACTGATCTCCTTTAGGATGGATTGGTTGGATCTCCTTGCTGTCCCAGGGACTCTCAAGAGTCTTCTCCAACACCACAGTTCAAAAGCATCAATTCTTCAGTGCTCAGCTTTCTTCACTGTCCAACTCTCACATCCATACATGACCACTGGAAAAACCATAGCCTTGACTAGATGGACCTTTGTTGACAAAGTAATGTCTCTGCTTTTTAATATGCTGTCTAGGTTGGTCATAACTTTCCTTCCAAGTAGTAAGCGTCTTTTAATTTCATGACTGCAATCACCATCTGCAGTGATTTTGGAGCCCCTCCAAAAAGAGTCAGCCACTGTTTCCCCATCTATTTGCCATGAAGTGATGGGACTAGATGCCATGATCTTAGTTTTCTGAATGTTGAGCTTTAAGCCATCTCCACAACTTACATTCAAATGTTTCAGGAAAAATAAAGTGTTTGTGTGTGTAAAAAGAGCAAATGTGGTAAAATATCAACAGCTTCTTCATCTATTTGGATGAGATTTGGATGCTCCTTGTATGTTTGGTAATTTTCAACATAAAATTTGAGATGGATTTTTAAAAAAATCCTTTTGAAATAATAAAGCAAGAAAACAAGATTGAAAAAGTATGTATTAAAATAATAACTATGTATGGCAAAAACCACCACAATATTGTAATTAGCCTCCAATTAAAATAAATGAATACAAATAATAATAATAATTAAAGGATATAGGTATGAAAGCCAGAGATTTCAATAGTAGCTATATGGTATAAATGCATTATAACCCTGGGCAAGCCTTTCTAACCTTCAGTTCTTCATCTGTAAAAGAGTGGTGATAATAATACCTACCCTACAGGCTTTTGCACAGGAGTAAAAGATTATGAGTGTAAAAAATTTATTACTGTGCATATCCATAGTTCATATGAGTAAAAAATAATCAAATGTCACAAAATAGGAGCTTCACGAAGAACTTTAGGCCTTTGCTGCTGCTGCTGCTGCTGCTGCTAAGTCGCATCAGTCGTGTCCGACTCTGTGCGACCCCACAGACGGCAGCCCACCAGGCTCCTCTGTCTCTGGGATTCTCCAGGCAAGAATACTGGAGTGGGTTGCCATTTCCTTCGCTTAGGCCTTTGAGGAATTTAAAACAAAGGAAGGTTTTTCCTCCTGTAGCTCTGTTTTCCATGTAAATACAACTAAACTTGACATTATATGGAAAATTCTAAGGACTCAGAAGTTTGAATAAGGTGGAATCATGGAATCAGGTAGGCTAATAGTTTTTGTTGGCTCTGACCAAGTCTATTCAACTACTAGTGGTTCTTATTGTAATTGTATTTGTCTGTTTGGCTTTGTTGTGCTTTATTGTCTACCTGTGACGTAGGGTTCCAATGAAGGGCAAAGGAACTCAGGTTCAACATATGTAGGGGGCTCTGCCAGGCACCCCAGCTTAGTCAGAGCACTCATAAGTAGAGGATAACCCTGGATGTCATATATCAATATCCTAACAAGACAAAACAACAAGACCAGTCCATCTTAAAGGAAATCAACTCTGAATACTCATTGGAAGGACTGATGCTGAAGCTAAAGCTCCAATATTTTGGCCATCTGATGCAAACGGCTGACTCATTGGAAAAGACCCTAATGCTGGGAAAGATTGAAGGCAGAAGAAGAAGGTGACAGAAGATCAGATGGTTTTATGGCATCACTGATGCAATGGACATGAATTTGGACAAACTGTGGGAGATGGTGAGGGACAGGGAGGCCTGGCATACTGCAGTCCATGGGGTCACAAAGAGTCGGACACAACTTGGTGACTGATGATCAAGTACTAGTAATGATGATTATAATACTAAAAAATACATCTTCAATATTTTACCGAAGCACACACTTATTGGGTGCTTATTATATATGTGCTGAAGATGTAGAAATGAATTAAAGTCCTTGCTCATAATTTGGTGGTGATGGTGAATGACATGTACATAATTTATGATAATGATGTATTTGCACAACACTTTATAGTTTACAGACCATTTTCCCTATATTGCTTCACCCAGCTAACTCCTGAGGTAGCATCCATGGTAGCAGAATATCTTCTCATTGATTCCCTTATTTAATCATCACAAGGTGATGCCACGACAAACTACTGGGTGGAGAAAGCTTCAGTTTGGATCATCTGTATCATGACATATCAGTACCCCAAGCCTTATTTAACCTAAGACAGGACACACAAGTCTTACTCATCTTTGTATCTTAATTCTCGGCTAGGAGCCCAAAATGTAGTAGTGATGCAATTAACACTTTTTGAAGGAAGGAGGGAGAGAAGGGGAGTCATTTTAAACTCTAAGAATTTATCAAGCCCCTACCACACACATAACATGTGCTAAACACTAGGGAAAATGCAAAAGAAGTTTAAGAGATGACGTCCCTGTCCACAAATACTTTTAGGCTAATATCAGCAAAATAGTTTAAAGGCAGCAAGCACAACTTACCTTTAAGTAAGAAAAAAAATCTAACAATTTTTTTTAAAAGATTGCCCCAGGATGTGCACTTGATGTCAAATCAAAGTTGTAATTGAAAGGAAATACAGTATATTTGCAATTTAATTTATTGCAAGTTGATGAGAGTGACTTCTCTTGATCTGTAACATTGCCAAATTAAACTAAGGTTCAGTTGGCAAAGTTTGCACCAAATAAAAATTCCAATGAAAAATCTCAGTGAACTGAAAATCCCCTTTAAACAGGAGCTCCAATGTCAGCATTACAATTTCACTTACATATTCAATAGCCGTCTCTCTTCATTACAAATAATAAACTAGTATCTCTTTTAAATATACAGGTATTGAGTTATATATGCATAAATTAACCTCAACTCACATAAAGAAGAAAAATCCATTTAAATCTTCATTTATTTTTTATTGGCTTTTCCACTTGTCATAAACAGTTTGTAACCAGAGATATATCATCATACTAAACATCATGTAAAACCTCTCACTCAATAATCCAATTGATATCCAGGTAATATATCCAGTGGCAACAGTTCTCAAATGGGCCATTTTATAACCTAGGCAAAGGTTAATCATCCTTAACTTCCTAAGTGTGATCTTAACCGAACTCCTGCTGCTTAGTAGTGACTTTCAAACAACATCCTGTTTTATGGTTAGTTAATTATTCTTTACTAACATTAATGCATCCCAGAACTGGGAACATCAAACAATATGCTGAGAGAAATGTCTATTATGTTTATTGTTGTTGGATTTTTTTCCCACACTTAAAAATTTTGTTTACAGCATTCCTGCTGAATACTTAAATTTTATCTGTCCTTTACTGTGTTCATTTAGCTATACCTTTCCTTTAATTTCCAAATAGGTAAGATAAGCCTCAAAACTATATAATCTGTACAATGTAAGCAAATTTACTGAATAAATTAGGAAATTAAAGAGAAAGTAGGAGTAAAAAATCGAGAGCCTAGAGTGAACTTAGTGCCCTAAATGCCCTTCAGGAGCCCCTGAACATTAAATGAAGCTAAACCACAAATTCAGCTCTGAATTTTCTAGCAACCAATACAATCAGGGAAATATAATTTATTCATTCTTATATGATAAAATCTATTTAACATATTAGATGAAAGGCATTTTGTTGGACACTGATTATGGAGTATAGGATAAAAAAAAGACTCAAAATTTTCCCTTGGAGAACTTGCCATTCTGTTACATAGACAAATTTTCACAGATATATAGTTATAAATTGTGAAAATTTTTATAAAGGAACAATGGTGTTCTAAGAGAGCAAATATTAGGGAATATCAAAATTTAGAATGGGGGAATTGAAATTTAACCTGAGTTCTCCCTAATTTGCCCTCTGGTTTGTATTCTTTCCTAATAATCAAACTTCAGTTTTTAGCTAGGCATATTGCTGCCCCAATAAAACACTACACTTTCCCTTGCAGCTGGAGATGACCATATGACTAAGTTGTCACCAATAAAATGTAAATTGAAATACTGCGTGGGCTTCTGGAAGTGTATTCAAGACATCAGCCTTAGCTGGGTGAAGCATCATTTGTGGCCGCCACTTGCTCCTGTGTGCTTGCTCAGTCACTTTAGTCATGTCTGACTCTTTGCAACCCTACAGACTACAGCCACCAGGCTCCTCTGTCCATGGGATTCTCTAGGCAAGAATACCAAAGTGGATTGCCATGCCCTCCTCCAGGGTATCTTCCCAACCCAGGGACTGAGCCTATGTCTCCTGCATCTGCTGCATTGCTGGCAGATTCTTTACCACTTAGCCACCAGGGAAGCCCCCCCACTTCCTCCTACCAACAGCTGATAATGGCTCCTGTGGCCATTTTGGACAGCATAGTGATCTTGAAAATGAAAGGCATGTCCTGATGATGGCGAAGAGGAAACATGGAAGTCTAGATGACACTCTGAAGATGAACCCTAGACTCCATATCTTGGTTCAGTTCAGTTCAGTTGTGTCCAACTCTTTGCGACCCCATGGACTGCAGCACACCAGGCTTCCCCTGGAGCTTAATCAAACTCATGTCCATTGAGTCGGTGATGTCATCCAACCATCTCATCCTCTGTCGTCCCCTTCTCCTCCCACCTTCAATCTCTCCCAGCATCAGCGTCTTTTCAAATGAGTCAATTCTTGGCATCAGGTGGCCAAAGTATTGGAGCTTCAGCTTCAGCATCAGTCCTTCCAATGAATATTCAGGACTGATTTCCTTTAGGATGGACTGGTTGGATCTCCTTGCAGTCCAAGGGACTCTCAAGAGTCTTCTCCAACACCACAGTTCAAAAGTATGAATTCTTCGATGCTCAGCTTTCTTTATGATCCAACTCTCTTTATGGTCCAGTCATCCATACATGACTACTGGAAAAACCAAAGCTTTGACTAGACAGAACTTTGTTGGCAAAGTAATGTCTCTGCTTTTAATATGCTGTCTAGGTTAGTCATAACCTTTCTTCCAAGTAGCAAGCGTCTTTTAATTTCATGGCTGCAGTCACCATCTGCAGTGATTTTGGAGCCCCCCAAAATAAAGTCTGTCACTGTTTCCACTGTTTCCCCATCTATTTGCCATGAAGTGATTGGACCAGATGCCATGATCTTAGTTTTCTGAATGTTGAGTTTTAAGCCAACTTTTTCACTTTCCTCTTTCACTTTCATCAAGAGGCTCTTTAGTTCTTCTTCACTTTCTGCCATAAGGATGGTGTCATCTGCATATCTATTGAGGTTATTGGTATTTCTCCCGGCAATCTTGATTCCAGTTTGTGCTTCATTCAGTCCAGCATTTCTCATGATATACTCTGCATATAAGTTAAATAAGCGTGATGACAATATACAGCCTTGACATACCCCTTTCCTAATTTCGAACCAGTTTGTATATGTAGAACATCCTGGTATTCTACATAAGAGATATATTAGTGTTTCTTTTCTTGTTCAGCCCACTGCTCTTTAGTTTTCACTATTTTATGTCACTGAACATAAACCCAACTGACTCCATAGCAAAGAGACAGTCAGGCAAAGGGTTGAGAAAGGGGATTCCAGTTAGCAGTCATGAAGTTGGAAAGACCTTGGTTTACTTCAGGGACGGAAAGAAAATACATGATGAGACAAAGAGATAAGTGCAGATCCCTCAGGCTCCAGGTTTGAGTTTATTCCAAGTACCTCAAGAAGTGTTAGCATAAGGTAGGTGGTTTCCAAACATTTTTGTTGCCCACTGAGTCCCTTCTTCAAATAAAACCTAATACAGATGCAGAAACAAATAAATGCAGAGCTGCTCAAGGTAAAAGCTGGAATCTGGGTCTCAGAGCCCTTTGCTCTCACTCCCAACCTCAAAGTAACCTCCCAGCTCCTCAAGCAACCCAGAAGACCCTTCAGGCTCTTGAAAATATGGTGTAAAACACATAGAACAGAATGGTTCAGTGTCCTTCAGGTAAACCAAGCACTTCTGGAGAAATATGAGACTTCCTAGTATTGAGACCAGAGAGAAATTATTCCTGTGGGTCTTCACAGAAAGAAGTTGGTAATGGCTTGTCAGCCAAGGCTTCATGCCAAAACACAATTCAGAGAAAGCAATTTTAAGGGTCAAGGAGAGGATAGCAGGAGTGGAACAGTGTAAAACAAAGCCACCCAGCCATTGTGTCCTCCTGTGGGCTGGCTTAATCCAGAACAGACTGAGCCTGGCCCTAGGATGCTTTTTGTCTCTTTCCACCCAATAGGCCTCTATCAAGCGCAGTCTGCTGCCTGGAAGCCTGCTCTGACGCTGTCAACAGGGGCTTCTCACAGGGCGGGTACTTCCCTGCGCCAAAGATTTCCATCACACACTTGTTAGGCCTGCAAATAAATTGGCAACACAGCTGAATTTAATCTTTTAATTCCCCCTTGAGAACCAATTTCTCCAAGCCATTCCCATGTAGACAAAAAGATTTTGTCTCACTAAACCTGTTTATTGACCGAAACTGTCGCCTCTGCTCTGACCGCTGACCTTATCTGAATATTCAAATCTATTACAGATCGCAAGTTCAAATGATTTTGGTGCCCTCTGGAAGCCCTGTTTTCATAGTGAGCTGATTACGAATGACAATATTATAAGGGCTTTAACTGAGATTCTACAAACAATTTGCACCCTGGATTTACAAACCTAATATATTCAGAAGTGTGAATGCTGCTGACACTATTTTTTTTTTTTTTGGAAGGCAACGTTGGCTATCTGTCTGTAAATGCTGCCACTTCCCCTGACCAACAGACTTACCCCCCTTACCACAAACTTTATAACCCCTTAACTGGAATCTGCAAACAGTTTCGCACTGCAGAGAAAACCTTTTCTATTCTGGAGGCTCTGGATCTTCTTCACCCAGCCCCGCTCATGTGATAGAAGTAAATGAGTCAAAAATATAGATTCTAGGACTTGCATTAATGCTGTAGTGTGCAAGCTACTCAATTCCTCTTTATCTCACCCTTCTCAGCAACCAAGGAGGATAAAATAATGCTATGACCAACTGACAAGACTGATGTTCGGATGGAATTAACTAATTGCTGATAAAGTTTTAAAAGTCAAAAGAAGAACTTATAAGCTATTTTTATTAAACAGACGTGTTAAACAATGTAAATACACCCAAGAAAAATGTTAATAACATTAAGCCCTAACATTTATTGAGTATTACATGTCAGGCCCTGCATAAGTGTCTTAAATGCACTATCTCACTGAATCTACAGAAAAACTCAGTAAGGCGAGTGTGGTTACTATACCCATTTCAGAGATGAGGAAAACTGAGGTTCAGAAGACTGTGGAACTTGCCTGATGCCATACAGCAGGAAACTAAAACTGATCATCATTATACAGAATTGCGAATTTTATCGAATTTTCAGCCTTGCTCTTAAAAATACGGAAGAGGGAGTGACGTAAGCAGCTGTAAACTGCCAGCTATCACCTCATATGGGTTCAGCTCCTTGATTTACCAGCCGGGTTGAAACAGGCTTGGTTTTCCCATTTGCTCAGTGAGAAAGAGCTTGCTTATTTGCAGAGACTGTTGTTCTTGTCTAAGAAGTAGCACATCACGGAGAACCTGTTCGTTTAGTCATCCTTTTTCTAATGTTTGGCAAATACCGTGACCTGGACAGCTAGCTAACAATAAGTAAGTTAAAAAAAAAAAAAAAAAAACTTGGTTAAAGAGAACCTCTGATCTACACTTTTATTAATACAGCTGGCAGTAGAGAGGAAAATCTTTTCTTTCCACATACCTGTTGTTGCAACAGGTAGAAAGAAGTTTCCATCTCTTGTTCTTGCTCTGATAAAATGAAGTACATCTGTTCCAAATCAGCTGGTAAAGTATAACCCTTCTGAAAGAAATGGCCTGGCCAAGCAACTAATACTTCAGAATTTCAGAGTTGAGAACTCACTACAGGTAATTTATAGCCTAAATTTACTCAATGCTCTTCCAAGACAGCCTATTTAATCAAAGTTAACCAGTGAAAATTATGAAGTCTCTTAATTGAGCTCTCCTATGGTGGGCTTTCAAAACAGCAGTGCAAGCACCACAGAAAATAACAAAATGAATAAACTACACTTCTCTCTAGTTCCATTTTCAAATATGACGTCTGAAATGAAGAGTTTAGATCTCTAGGTGGTGATCTTCATGCATAGTATAGTGTTTGTCCTGAATTTCATTGCTTTGAAAAAAAGATATGAAAAGTCTTGATTTAGTTGGCATTTAATGTGATTTTTATATAACTTCTGTGATATAATCAGTCGCAATGGGAATCAGTGGGGAAACTTAAAGAGCAGTAAAACCTTCAGCTATTGTTCTTTCTGTGCTCTGATTGGCTTGCTTGTTATACAAAGCTGAAAAATCCCAGTTCACATACACCTACTCTATTTGTAGACACCCATAATGATTGAGTGCGGTCCAGCACCATCCCCTCTCCCAGCCAGCCAGCCAGTCAGAATGCAGGGCAGACAATAGGTATGTTGGAACAGCAACAAAGAATGTGTTGCTGTAAATCATGTTCCATTTCTGCATAGCTGGGAATAGTAATGCACAAGCCATAGGCAAGTATATTAATGCCTCCTGCTCTCCATAAATGAAAAATCATGCACAACACATTCTTGATTGTTATTCCAAGATAGCTTGTTTTAGTATTCAATTCTTTGTTTTATTTTTTAAAAAAGCAAAATGCATATTTTACTATTATTTAAAAGCATTTTCCCTCCTTTCATTTGGGTCCATAAGCATTTCTTTCCAGCAGATAAACACATTGTCTTTCCTGCACATTGACTAGTGATGTGTTTAGAACTCAGGGGTATTAAATTTCTGGAGCCCTTAATGATATCAGAAAGAAGGTGTCATATAAATGACCAGGTATTTCCCTACACCTAGTCAATTTGAATTTGGAAAATTATTAGAACAGTGTAGAAACATAAAATGGAATATGCTCCCAACACATTACATTTACATGTTTTAAATGTGCCTAACCATGCATTTAATTTAGATTTAATGAAATAGTTATTATATGCAACCAAAACATCAGTGTTATTAAAAACAAATTTATGGAGGATTAACAGCTGTGTTATATTTCTATACCTACCTATGCCAGAGTCTTTCATTTTCAATAATGTGTTTTTAATCATTAACTTCTATTTCTTTAAATGCATAATAATTGTTTGAGTAATTCTCCAGAGTGAGATTGATTAGGGTGCTCCTTGGAGTTTGGATAAATACCTATTGATAATTTAAACAGTATGAAAGTGGCTCTGGAATTTAGGCTATACCAACTCTTTGCATATTTATTCCATCTTTTAAGATTCATAATCAACCAATATGAGGATAATAGTATCACAACGTGAACGCTAAGCTGCATATCTGTGAGATGTATTTGACATTATTATCAACAATCAGAAGTCAACATTTAGCAAAGGTTAAAATCTTTTTTTCATTGAGTTTTCTTTTTCTTTCTTTCTTTCAATTTTTTTGTAGGAAGAGTCATTTGAAAAGGCTACAGTGCGAGGAAAAGCAATGAAGAACAAATTGCTGTATGTGAAGTTTCGTTTTGAATAGCTGGGGAGATTAATTCACTTGACTGCAACCGGTTCATTACTACCCCCAGCTACCCAAAAATGAAATATCACATATGGTACTGTCTTTGCCCCATAGGTCATAATACTATAGTGATCACAGCAGGGCTGGGCTCGATTATAGAAAATGAGACCCCAGTCAATGTTCTCAAACACCCTCTACCTGCCAAGGAGCTATCTGGGTGCTGTAATTGTGTTTGCCTATTACCATGCCTTTATTTCATTACTTTGGACTTGTGGGATGCTATAAAAGGAGACCGAATTTTGGAAGGTTCTGGAAACTCTAACCAATGAATGCTGTATTTAGGGAGACCTTCTTCCTATATCCTTGGAGAAAATCATTTATGCCTGCCTGCCTCCACCTAGTTTACAGCATACTCTCAAAACCCTCACCAATGCAAGAGGCAGAGGAAACAAATAAGGAAATTAACAGCCTTCGACCTGAAACTAGTAGCACTGTCCTTCCAAGCATCACAGCCTTCACTGCTTCATCTGCCTTAGGATGGGTGAAGAATAAACTTGTGGGATCTTTGCTTCAGTCATTCTATTCTATCTGGTTTCTCAGCAGCTTCTTTTTAGGACACTGTGTTCATCCTGTCTATAGCTTATCACTTATAATTATAATAACTGTTACTATTGATCGAATGTTTGCCAGGCACCAATATTATTTCATTTAATGTCCATAGCAAACTGTAAGATAGGTAGTGATGAGACCTAACACTCATTGAACAATTTTTATGCACCAGGCATGCTTCAGAGAACATTTGTTCTCTGGATTCACAGGTGCTCAGCAACCATATTTGGTACAATTAACAACCCCATTTTAAAGATGAGGATAATAAAGCCAGAATGGTTTGATGAGTTTCCCCAAAATTGCAAAGTTGGTATGTAGAAGAGCTACACTTTTTGGGTCCTGAGATCATATATTGCCATATCAGTAGATGTTATTTTTGTTTTAAAATTAGAACAAAGGCTCAGAGAGGTTGGAAAACTTGCCCAGAGTCACACAGTAAGGTTAACAGAGTTAAAGATGGAATTCAAGACCGAGTATGCCTGATTCAAATCCAGAGCATTTAATCCAATAACCATGTACATTATAGTTCTCCCATTTCCCAGTTATCTGAGAAATTATCCATTTGAATTTGCCTGCTTATATATCCATCTCCCCTGAGGGCTAGAATCATATCTGTATTTCCAGCAACCTGCACAGGTGTCTGGCTCTTAGTAGTTGCTCAATAAACATTTGTGGAACTGACGTAATCAAGGCATTTCATGATCTCCCTTCATTACGGCCAGAGTTAGGCAGAGTGGCTCCCCCTTCACATTCACAGTGTTCTCACTGGCTCACCTTTATTGCTTTGTTATAGCACATTCTATACAACATTACAATTATCTGTCCATATAGTGTAGTCTCACCCACTAGATGAGGACCTCTTCTAGGCCAGGCAAAGTGTCTGATTTATCTTAGTATCCTTGTTGACTAGCACTGAGTCTTCTATATACTAGACATTTGTGGGAGAGACTGCAAGTGGTTCCCCTCAATCTCCTTCCTCTTCTTCCTGGAGTCAGAACTATCTGCATTTCCCAGCCTCACCTGCAATTAAGTAGAGCCATTGATCTCCCTTGTAGCCAATAGGATATGGGCAGAAGTGACAGGTGCTATTTCTTGACAAAGTTTTAAAGAAATGGGGCTATGCCCCAACCTAGATTTCTTTTCCCTTTTATTGGGTTGCCCAAAAAGTTCATTTGGGTTTTTCCATATGGTGTTACAGATGCCAATAATAATGATGCTCTAGAGAACAGCAAAGTCCAAAGTGGAAGAAGTTTGCATTCCTGAATTACTCCATGGAAGAGAGATGACTGTTGAGATGGAATACTTAGGACTATTACAAGAATGAGAAATAGATTTATGTCCTGAGTCATCATATATTTGGGGTGTATTTGTTATAGTAGGTATTATTATCCCAACTAAATAGCATTTAATCAGTGATGATGAATAATACTAATCCATTTTGAGTTTAGAAATGAGGCAGTCCTATCTGTTTATGAGGAAAATTTGTAGCTTTTTCTACTTCATTACTTCATGAGAACATCTTCATTAAATCAGGGTCCATTGGCACCTAAACTGTCAGGTCTATTCCTGCCTAAACTAATGCATGGCAGGAATCAACTTCATTCTCCTTTTGGGAAAATTTAGCTTCAAACAATTGGGTGACTTGTCCAATTGTCCAACAACTGGTGGAGGACCTAACCCAGGCCTCCTCACTCCCAAGTTGTATCAGAATGATAGACAACAGCCAATTATTAATTAAAAAAAAAAAAAAGCCTAAAGTGAGTTCCAATTTGGGACTAATTTTTACATTCCTCCTATATGAACACAGACTCAGGCCAAATTTTGGTTGACTGACTGCTATCCTTGGATCCACTATTTAGAACATCTTGTCATAAAGGGTTAAAGTAAAACTGTTACATCCCAAGGAATGGTGCTTTCCAGACTGTATCTCAAGTTAGAATATGCTATTCATATGTGATGCTGTATATTAATCTTTTTTTTAAATAACTGTATTTTATGTAAAATAAATGTGGGCTTACTATAGAAACTTTAGAAAGTAAAAACGAGCGAAAAAAGAAAATTAAAGTCACTCCAATATATATGAGAAACATTTTATCAAAACAGAGAGTCATTAGATATTCTTCTACCACATCACTTTTAATGACTGCAGAGTATTATGTCACACAAATAGATCAGTATTTATTGATTGAGGCCTTATATGTATCAACCATCGATAAAATGGAACCACTGTCTAGGATGTGAGTGATCAAAGCAGTAAACATGGTAGTTTGGGTTTTTCATCGATTCATTCATCTAACAAACATTCTTCAAGCACTCTCTCAGCGTTAGGCACTGGAGGGCCCACAGTGAGAGATGAACAAAGCTCTTTTCTGTTGGGGTAGCTGTTGTGCAGCTGAGAGTCACCTTGGTGTCACAAAACGTTCCAGCCCTCCTCTGCCTTCCTCATCCCTCTTCCCACGCAGCCCACATTCCCCTGGGAGTAGAGAAGAGCTCCACAGAAAGAAGGGCTTTATTTCCCTTCAAGGATCAGGTATTCACATTGAGTATAACCCGCGACCCAAACAGTAAGACCACAGGGTAGATTACATTATTTATTTACAACATTTCCTTCCCTCATTGCCTCTTCCTGACCTGCCTGGGACTAAGGTATATTTCTTATTCCTTTTGTTGATCTTGAGCTTAGCCACATAACTTGCTTTGAATAGTGGGATGTGGGTAGAAGTGACAGTTGACAGTGTTCCAGTCCCAAGCAGAGACTAAGGAGGCACTGCAGGTTTCTCCCATTAAGAACTGGGCATCCTCTCTGGTGGGCTTCCCTGGCAGCTCAGCTGGTAAAGAATCCACCTGCAATGCAGGAGACTCCGGTTCAATTCCTGGGTTGGGACGATCCCCTGCAGAAGGGTTAGGCTACCCACTCCAGTATTCTTAGGCTTCCTTGGTGGCTCAGATGGTAGAGAATCCATCTGCAATGTGGGAGACTTGGGTTTGATCCCTGGGTTGGGAAGATCCTCTGGAAGAGGGCATGGCAACCCACTCCAGTGTTCTTGCCTGGAGATTTCCCATGGATAGAGGAGCCTGGCGGGCTACCGTCCATGGGGTCGCAAAGAATCAGACACAACTGAACGACTAAGCACAACACAGCACATCCTCTCTTGTGGGGCTTCCCTGGTGGCTCAGTGGTTAAAAATCCACCTGCCAGTGAAGGAGACGTGGGTTCAATCTCTGGGTTGGGAAGATTCCTTGGAGAAGGAAATGGCACCCCACTCCAGTATTCTTGCCTGGAGAATCCGATGGACAGAGGAGCCTGGTAGGCTGCAGTCCATGGGGTTGCAAAAGAATCGGACATGACATTGATTAAACAATGGTAACGAACCCTCTCCTGTGCCACCTCCCTACACCATTACCTTCAACAGGTAGCTGTTGCTCCTTCAACCTGGGTCCCAAAATGAGACACGTAACACTACCTGAACCTCGCCTGTAGCTTAAGGCAGAGCTTCCCCAGGGACCCACAGACCTATAGGGAACTTCTCCAAGGACTCATAGGCAAGAAATACACATTTGCTGTTATAAGCCACTGATATTTGAGGGTTGTTTGTTATATCACATTATCACAGCAATGGCTGACTAATCTAGAACAATACAAAATATAGTGCTCAGTTGTGAAGGTCTAACTGAAATGTCGTGTCCTCCAGGACATGTTTCAAGATATTCCCTCATCATCTTGTTGCCTCACCCGTCAAAATCAATCTCTCCTTTGTGTTTCCTTAGTATTTTGCTTGCTCCTCTGATAGAGTTGACATTTACCACAGCCTGCCTTTTATACACATTTAGTTGTGTCTGGAATTCCTCTTGGAATATAAGCTGTTTGTTGTCATTACTGTTTTAGTTTTTTGAGGGCAGGGTACTCTTCCCAGTGTCTCAAAACTATCTACTGCCTGGCATGAAGTATTTAATTGAATGAATGAATTAAAAGGTCTTCAGGAGTGCCAATAGAATGTAACTGAACAGTGGCACGCTCGCCTAGCTTTGAGATGCACGTGGGGAACAAGGGTAAGCGCAGAAATTGCATCCTACATTTAGTAGGTGCAGAAAAGAATAAGCAGACATTTAAACCAGGACAAGTTATACAGGAGACAGTGTCCTACCAGGACAAGTTATACAGGAGACAGCGTCCTACTCTAGAAAGAGGCTGCACCCATAATCAAGAGACCTGATTTCCAGTTCTGACTTAGATACTGGCCAGCTGTGTTACCTCAGGCCTCATTTTTCTACAGCAAAGGAAAAACAATAATAATTTTATTCACGATATTGTTATAAAGATCTAGAAAGATGTACACACATGACAGAAAAATATCAAGCCCTGCCCAAGTCCACATGAGACCTAGCAATCAGCTTCTTGTGTTTTTTAGAGAAAGAGAGCCCACATTCCATACACCTCCAGGAAGTCAAAGGATGAATCGTTAAAGGACCACACAAGCTCACACTGAACCATTGTAGGCATTGCTTACCTATAGTGGTTACTATTTTGCAGTGACTTTTGATAGATGCCTATTTTTCATCTGGAAAACAAAACTGAATATTTTAAATGTTTTATTGCCAGGGACCACATTAAAATTGTGATTTTTTTAAACTTATCTGCCAGGCAAACTTAATTCCTCCTCTCAGCTCCCACTGGACTTAGTTTACACCTTTTTACAATTGAATTGTTTACAGATCTGTATCCCAAACCAGTCTACGGCTCCTGGGGCCTGGCCCACATGTGAGGTTTCCATGCTATGCTGCAGAGAAGTAAATACACATTACAAGAACTTTACTAAAGACATTAGCATTTGTTAGTGTTAGAACTGTAAAGAAAAGCTCAAATTTTCTGCAAAAGTTGTGTATGTTCATTAATACCTCATTTATCAATGATTCCAATTAATTGAGAGATGATTGTGCCTTTAACATATTCTATGCAAAAAAAGCATATAGTGGTAAATTCTAAATCAAACCGAAATGGTAAAGCAATTATCCTTCAATTCAAAATAAATAAGTTTTAAAAAAGAGAAAAAAAAAATATAGTGGCAGATTCTAAAATGCATTTCATTCCCTTTATTCCCTTTTGAGGAGAAAACCATGAATGATGTTTCACTTTCTTTTCTTACTCCAGGTGTCAATGATGAATTCAAGTCACAAAAACGCAATGGAAAGAACACAGATTTTAGAGTCTGACCACTTGTGTTCAAATCCTCACTTTGTCTTTTATTTTTGGTCTTGTGTTCCTGGGCGTGATTACTGACTTTTTTTGAAGTTCAGTCTCCTTATCAAGAAAACAAGGATTATATCAGTTCTCTTGCAGGGTTGAAAGAAATGATTTACGAAAATGCTTAGCAGCATGTGTGCATGTGAGCTCAGTCATGTCTGACTCTTCGCAACCCCATGGACTGTAGCCCACCAGGCTCCTTTGTCCATGGAATTTTCCAGGCGGGAGTACTGGAGTGAGTTGCCATTTCCTACTCCAGGGGATCTTCCTGACTCAGTGATTGAACCTAGGTCTTCTGCCTCTCCTGTATTGGCAGGCAGATTCTTTACCACTGCACCACCTGGGAAGCCCCACTGAGCATCATCCCTCACATATAATAGGTCAATGAAACAAAGTTATCATTATGAGTTATTTCTGTTGTACTTTGAAATAGGACAAAGGTGCCCTTAGAAGGCACTTTTGCAGAATTTTCTGCCCCCAAAGGAAATGGTCCCATATTACTGTACTTGTAGTCCTTATGGACTAAAGCTTCATAGTTTCTCCATCTGCTCCTTCAGTGTTGGGCTCTCAGCTGTCAATTCTAACGGCCATCAGTAAGAAATGACAGCTGCCTCTTCTTGCTGTCAGGCTGCTACCAACTAACTTTCTGCTTCAAATCTGCTTGGAATTATATGTCAAATGGAATAAATAATACTGTGTAGAGCCTGAAGGCGCCCTCCATGGGGCCGAGTGAATGACAATCAGCGCTTGGGCTTTGTTACAGCTACTTTGGGGACTCAGTCTTTCTTCCTCTGCATCACAGTTTGTGTCTGTGTTTCTGAGGACTAAGACTGCTAGCCAAATAATATTCTGAAACACAAGGCTCAGCTCTGTTTCTTTCCTGGAAAAGAAAACAGTCTGGGAGACACGCTTCTAGGTACCATGTTATAGATTCAGTACTTTTCAAAGAGTTATTGTTGTTACTACTACTATTATTATTATTATTCTGAAATCATTTTGCTCAGCAGTGTACACAGGAAAAAGAATGTTAGATTGTGAGTTTACCTTTTAGGTTCTAGCCTCAAACCTATTAAATGATTTTAAGAAATTGTCTCACCCTCTCTGGATCTCAGTTCCTTAATCTAAAAAAAGCGAAAAGATTCACCGCGATGATCTGTGAGCTTCTGCATCCTCTGACTCTACATCAACGTACCCAGACGATTGCTTGGCAAGAACTACAGTATGTCTGGAAATAGACTTCACTTTATGGCTTTGGCCTTCGTGGTTTGCTCTAACTTGACTATGTCAGTCGATAGCCAAATTCTTAACACTGTTTCCTGGTCTCTTTACTATTTCTTTTTATAATGATTTTGTCCTTAATTTGGACTTATTTCAAGGAGAAAGATGTTAACTACTTAAAAGTGATGGGATGTTTTAATCTGGGCTGGGAAGCCTGTTCCTTGAGAATGGCTTAATTAACATTTCCAGGTTCATAACATTTTCATTTATTCATCTTTTTGTTTTTAAATGGTTTTTTAAGTTTTCCAGAGACAGCGATCTTACGTTCCTAATGGATTATAAGAGAGAGAGTTAGTCTGCTGGGATCTGCATTCTTATTAGCTTAAAGATTCACATTAGGAACAAAAAGGGAGCTTAAGCAGAATAGGTCCACCGTGCTAATAAAAAAAGAAACAGAACTTTAGTTCAACACAAGATAATGTGGCAAGATTGCTAAGCAAAAAGCACATTGAAGGAAGGGCCTCCCAGTGACCTTGGAACAGGACAAATATTTTTCTTCCCTGAGCTCAGTGTCCAAAGGGGAGGCCGTATCTTACACACCAGGAATGGATGTCCTGGGGCAGACTCACCCCAATGCCACAGAAATGCAGAGGCTGGTTCTGTGAAGGGGGACAGTGAGCTACTGAGTGAGAGTGAAAAACACCTGAAACACACAGTTGGATGGGCCCTGGGTGAACTGAGGGATGGTTGGCCTCCAGAAACTGGGACAAGAAGGAAGTGCTGTGCCTGCATGTGTACGGGCCCCAAAATATTAATACTAATTAAATTCAGTTCACTGAAAAAGTATTGGACTTGGAGTCAGGAGGCCTAGCTTCTAATCCTGAGCTATTTCTAACCAGGGTACGTTTTTATACAAATTATTTCATATTTTTGGCTCAGTTTCCACTTCTGAAAAATGGGACTGTCAGTACCAGCTCAGCATACTTTCTGAGACCACTGTAATGAGCGATGCACTAGATGAACATAAAAGGTCTCAGTTCTAATGTGATCAGCTGACAATAGTGCTTTGTTTCTGTCTCCTGGTTAAGCAATGGTTGTGACAGCTGCCGAGCCTCAAAAAGCATATCTGTTGGGACTTCCCTGTTGATCCAGTGGCTAAGACTCCATGCTCCCAAGGTACGGGGCCCGGGTTCGATCCTAGGTTAGTGAACTAGATCCTACTTGCCACAACTGAAGATTGAAGATCCCACGTGTAGTAACTAAGACCCACGACAGTCAAATAAGTACATTTTCAAAAATTAAAATAAATATTGCAAGAATAATAGTGTCATTTTTTTAAAAATAGCATATCTGTTAATAACAAAACACTATACATTACTTTGGAGAAGGCAGTGGCACCCCACTCCAGTACTCTTGCCTGGAAAATCCCATGGATGGAGGAGCCTGGTAGGCTCCATGCAGTCCAGGGGGTCGCTAAGAGTCGGACATGACTGAGCGACTTCACTTTCACTTTTCCCTTTCAAGCACTGGAGAAGGAAATGGCAACCCACTCCAGTATTCTTGCCTGGAGAATCCCAGGGACAGAGGAGCCTGGTGGGCTGCTGTCTATGGGGTCGCACAGAGTCGGACACGACTGAAGTGACTTAGCGGCATACATTACTTTGTGCACTAGGGAAATGGCTTGAATCTGGCTTTGCCCCAGTATTCAGCAATTCCATAAGGAACTAGAGGGGTATGAGACTGTTATGCCAAGCATCTTGTGGGCCTGAGAGTTGGTGTCTGTGAAGTCAATACCCTGGGCCACCCTCGCTGAGAGTGACAGTCAAAACAGGGAAAAGTTCCCTGAGAATGCTTCTATGGCACTGTTGCTTCTCAGGCTCATGGCAGAAGAAAGAATTGTGTCTCAATATCAGTCCTTAATGGAAATTTATCGCATGTCTTTACTGTCCAGAAACTGAGCCAATTTTATTTTGTAATAAGGATAGGGAATGCATTCAGAGAGTGGGAGCATTTATCTAACGTCACAAGCCAAACATGCAGGAATTCCAATTATCTACAGGCATTCGATAATTAAAATGCCTTATTATCTATTTGCTTTAATACCTAATATGTTTTCTTCGTAGGGGAATTTAAGGGTTAAGCCATCCCAACATGCCTCACTCCCAATTTATAAAATGGAAAATCTTCCATAAATCAAAAGTTACAAACAGACTTTGTAATGTCATAACTCTTGTGACGGCTCTCACCTTGATTGATTCCTATACATACATTCTGGCTGATTACCATAATGTGCTCTTGTGGGACAATTGGCACTGGATGGGGAGAAGGAAGCAGGCAGGAGAGTAAATAACAAATGGACCTGGCTCCTCCTCATCGAGAGTGATTTCACTCCAATGTTCCATCATATCAACTGGGAAAGAGAGTCGTAGGGTTTAGGCAATCAATTACAGATATGTGTAGAGGCAGACACAATCATTTCACTGATTGTCACTGGTCTCGAGCAGTGACACCGAAAAGTGATCCGTCACTCCATTTTCTCTGACACCCTGAGAAAGATGGCAGACACTTGTAGACTAACAGCCTCCCGGATTGGTTGGCTTATAAAATTGAAAAATCGCTGTGTTTCAAACTTATCCAAACCTTTAAATACCTCTGTTGCTAAGATCTCATATCTTTCTGGCAAACACTTAGAAAGATCACCAACAGGCTGATGACATCACACCAGAGCATCATGTACTGTCTCTCGTCACTGTCGCCAGCGTCGTCACTATGTGCGCTGCGGGGTGTTGGAATCGTGATGCGAAGGAAAGAAACACACACTTTCTTCCACCATCACAAATGTGGCAGCCTCCTGGTTAAATATGCCCCAGGGGACAATCAGTGGGAGGACCCCATTGGTGCCTCTACTCCAACCACATGTGTCCAGAGCCTTCAGTCCAGCAGGTGTACTGCCATTGGATGTGTGGATTTGGTTCTCTCCCATTCCTTATGATTTTCCTGAGTCACCCAGCCTCCTCCAGCTAGAATTCTACTTTGTCTACACTGTAATCATCAGCAGTCTTTTGACAAGAGTCAGTTTATGAAAAATGAAAATAAATGCATCGATTTTTTGTATATATAATCTGCATCATTTTTCCCCACTTGAAAAGAAAAAAAAACAACTTCATTAAGATCCATGGGTTAAAAAGGAAAAAAAGTATGTTCTTCCACATGAATGGCCTATTTAAACAAATAACAGAATGTCATTGAGAAAATGGACACTGCCTCTGAACACTTAAAACATTAAGTAATTTATGGGGATATTTGAAAAGTATTCCACAGTCGTCTTTTTAATTTTTTTCCTCTGAAATGAGACCGCAGACCACCCTTTGAAGCCGGGGGGGCGGGGGTGGTGGTGGTGGATGCTCCCTGAGGGGCCTCTAGGATGAGGGGTGATGTGCAGGACTTCTCTCTAAGGGGAAGTCACATGCTGTCTCCCAGCTGCTGCCAGAATCAACAGTACTGAGAAGTGCTTGACGGCAGAAGGAGGAAAAGTCAGTTGAGGCAGTCTTGTGTACAAAATTCCAAACTGCAGAGTCTCCCAGAAAGGACAGAGAAGTCTGGCAGATTCCATCATTATCGTCACTGAAATCGACTAGGTCCGTATTCTGCCATCTTTTCTGGCAGTTGCAGCCTTTTCCAACCACCCAGACACTATCTTCTTCCATCAGCATATTTTCTCTTGGCACTAGAGGATCTAAAATGAACCCAGCACAGTCTCAGCCTTCTCCGTGTAAATCATCAAGAAATATGACGACCTTCTGCAGAAATGATGTTCTGCATTTCAAAGTTCATCCACTTCCAAACTAAATCAGTGGCAGCAGCCTGGTGCTCTGCTGGGTTCTTCAAACCATTTGACCCCAAGACCCCTTAAATCCTTTCCCTCGCACTGGCAACCTCCTTGTAAACTGCCCTCAGTGGTTCAAGAGGTTCCCCTATGCTTATTGACTGTTCACGGTGGTCCACTTTCCACCTTTAAAAAGGCCAGAGAGCAGGTACCCGAGAATGATTAAAAATAATTACTGATTTTCCTACAGCACTCTGTATTTCTGAAAGAGCTTTCATGTCTGTCGCTTCATTTGAGCTCTGAAAAAAACAGCCCCTGAAAGTAGCTGGACTGCCTAAGGACAGAGGAACAGAGACAGTAAGAGACTTGCTCAAGGTCATATAGCATGCTAGCAAGAATTTAAGCAAGACTTTTGGACTTGCACTGTGCTTATCCTGCCCCCTGGAAACAAAAGGTGTAGCAAAAAATAATATTAGTAATGACAATTAATTTGTGGAAATCTCTGACTGTTTACCAAGAAGCTGAGCCTCTCAACTACATCACCTTATTTGACACTCACAACCTACTTTGAGTCTTTCCTGCTAAACTGATAAAATCCTTCGAATCTCTCCATATGTTGTACAGCTCCAGCATAGAGACCTCAGGAAGTCTCTGCCACTGCCAGCGGGCTGCCCTCAGAGTGGAAAACTTGGGTCAAAATCTGGGCATCACCAATGATTTCAGAGTAACTGCAGAAAGCCCTAGAAGAAAATCTTTAAATGAGTATAGAACTCTCATAAAATGCTATGGGCCTGGAAAATTATTTCATAAGTTATTTTGATGGCAAAAATGTATGAAACAGAATTGACTAATTCATAAATAACTTCAGAATCTCATCTATTATTTCTCACATCATAACTTACAATGGAATAATTGTTTCTAAATTCTGCTGAGTATTTTCTCATGCTTTTTGGTCCCCTTGGTAAATCTTATTAGTCAAGTAACTCCTAAGACATTTGTAGCTTGCCTCTATTATGATGAGAACAAGTAAATATTAATAGCAATTTGTTTTTGGTACAACGCAGCATTAATTCCACCATTGGGACCTCTTTTTTTCCCTTTTAATTTCTCATATCAGGGAAAATTGGCTGAGATTCCCCTAAAGAAGGACTCACAGGAAAAACAACAGCAGCAAAAAAGAAAACCCATTGTCCTATGATTTTATACAAATCTCAACTTACATTTTATTTACTATGTACATTACTGTAAACCCAATATGAACCATAACTCCATTTAGATAATAATAATCAAATTATCCAACCTGGGATAGCATGTTTTATAGATTTTGGTCTAAATTTAATATAAAAATGCAGTAGTCCTTGTTTGGAAGAGTTTATTAAGGGTTAGCAAAGAAAAAGCTTTTTCAATAGTCTATAACTCTCTAATGGCCTTTTTCAAATAAAATGGGAAAGAATTTGAAAAGAAACCTATATCAGTGAGCTGCAATTGTAACATTACAGTACAGGTCTATAAATCTTGGCATGCTCAGAAGATTGCCTAAACCAGCAATACAATCTGTCCAAACCTCATTGTCTCCACGACCAGCCAGCCTCATTTTAAGAAATGTATGTGGTCTTCAACCTAATTTTATCACCTTCATTTGTAAACTAGTCAATCAATCAAAGCATCCTGGGAGTCTAAATAGAAAAAAGGAGTGCATTTTCATGCATTCTGGGCGACACAGTCAAAAATTAATCTCCACTTGATCAGACATTTCTCGCCCTCATCTCAATAGACTATCATTAGGGTCAGCAATGTATATTAAAAATAGAGTTACCGCAAACAGTGCAGCAGCTGGAGTTTGCAGGTTGCCTGCCCTTTCCTCAGAAAGCTTCAGCCTCCATGTGAGCCTGAATATGTTCACTAGTTTCATCTGGAAGGAAACAGGCTGGAAATAGTTAGGAAAGAAAATGCCCGCAGCCCTCAGGAAATGCTCATTGCTTCTCAAGTGTCTGGCCCTTGAAACCATCTTCAAGTTACAGAGAAAATATTTTCTAAATATACAGTCTTAAGGGTCAGGCCTGGGGAGGGTGGTATTCCCTACACCCCTGGGGGTGAGTGTAGGAGCCTGACCCCAGGACCAGGACAGATAAATATGAAGAGGAAAGGCAAGCCAGTAGCCGAAGCTCCAGGGGGGAAAAGAAATTCAGTTTAGCGCTTCCCTAGTGGCTCAGTGGTAAAGAATCCACCTGCCAATGCAGGAGACACGGGTTCGATCCCTGGTCTGGGAAGATCCCACTTGCTGCAGGATAGCTAAGCCCGTGCTCCACAACTACTGAAGCCTGCACACCTAGAGCCCATGCTTCAAAACAAGAGAAACCACTGCAACGAGCAGCCCTCAAACCACAACTAAAGAGTAGCCCTGGCTCATCAAAACTGGAGAAAGCCCGTGTACAGCAACAAAGACACAACACAGCCACAAATAAATAAATAAAACTTTTAAAAAAATTCAGTTTAGAGCTGTCCTGTTCCTCCTCCCCTGTCTCTCCATCCTTCATGAGTTCTACTCTCCAGGCCAATGCCTCTATACTGGATGAGGCAACAATGACAGCACTTTTCCCACAGTAACACAGCCAGGTGCCTCCTTGTTTCTCTGGGTGCTTAGAAATGAATATCTGCTCCTCTCCTTCGCTATCTATTTGTTAAAGGAAGACAGTTAGTTGGTTGTAATGTCATTTTCAGACCCTTACCCTTGAAACCATCCTGGACATCTGGACACCTCTCTCTCTCACCCATATTCCACAAAGCAGGAAATCCACTGGGCTTTATCTTCAAAATATTACCATCACCTGATCACTTCTCACCACTTCCTTCGCTACCAGGCCACTTAAAGCCACCATCATCTCTTGCCTGTCTTGTTATAACAAGTACCTGCTAGGTCTTCCTGTGTCTACCCTTCCTCTGAGTCTCAACACAGAAGCCAAGAGTGATCCTTTTAAAACATAAGTCAAGGGACATCCCTGGGGGTCCAGTGATTCAGAATCAGCCTTCTAATGCAAGGGACCTGGGTTCGATCCCTGGTCAGGGAACTAAGATCCCACATGCCATGGGGCAACCAACCCAAGCATGCTGCAACTATTGGTCCCACGAGCTCTAGCCCACGCACCACGACTAGAGAGTCCATGCACCGCAACTAGAGAAGCCGTGTGCTACATTGAAGAGCCCTTGTGCCACAGTGAAGACCTAGCACAGCTAAAATTAAATAAATAAAGTAAACAACTATTTTTTTAAAAGTCAAAGTATCCTACTCTTCTATTCAAACACTTCAACGGCACCATTTTGCCAAGAGTAATAGCTAATATCCTTAAAATGGGCTATTTAACTTAAAGCTACAAAAATGATACTTTAGTATCCAGATCCAAGATTTCCCTATAAATGCTTCAGTTTGTCAGCCTGACAAAATCCTATTCCTATGCCATTGATAACCTGGCTGAAATTATTAATAATCCTACCATTTACCGTTTTCTGTGTCCCAAGCATTGGGGTAAGTTTTTTACTTTCTTTAACTCAAGCTACCAACCTCTTTAGAAACTGAAGGCGTTTAGGACTCCATGAAGGTCAGTATTTTCTGCTAGCGCAGGTGTGGCAGCTGTAAGTTTCTGCTTCTATCAACTGTAAAGGAACTGGTCAAATGTATAGTAGACAGAACATGAGCCTTGTGTTCAAATCCTGGCTCCAGAAACATGAGGCTGGAAAAAGCTTAGACAAGTCATTTAATCCCCACTCCCCCCTACCCTTTTTAAGACATAAAAAACCCACCACAACGCCTGGCATAGTTCTTGGCACTTGGTAAATATTCTCCTGTTTGCCAGTAATGAGCACAATTGGGAAGTGAGCTGAGTCTGTGTTTGGCAAGATTCTCTCAAACCTATCCACAAAGGGGCCTTACCTCAGGATAGCCAAGGGTCAGTTTATCTTAAAATTATAATTAGATTTAATTATAATTAATTTATAGATTTAATTATTTATAGATTATATATGTATAATATATATATAAATTATTTATAATTTATTTAATTATTTATAATTATTTATAGATCTAATAATAATATATAGATAATAATAATATATAGATCTAATAATTTATAGATCTTATTTATAGATCTAATTTATAGATCTAATTATTAATTAGATTTAATTATAATTAGATTTATAATTTTAATTATACATTAAAATTAGAAACATTTGCACTTTAAAAGGTAGAGGGTGGTGCTTCCCATCAAGGAATGGATCCCTCATCAGTGGGAACAGATGGCCTTGCTAAGGCCCCTCAGATTCACGCCATGTGGACAATGACCAGTGTCTTACTTTGGCTTCCACACAGTGAGGCTGGCCTGTCTGCACACTCCTGCCATGCAGCTGCCCAGAACTCCCCAAGGACTAGCCCAGTGACTAATACACCATGGTCCTGCACTGCCCATCTCACTAAAACTCGAAATTTCTTATTGACCTCTCGTTCCACAGCCACCAGTTCCATACACCTCAGGAGAGCTTCAGTGAAGTGTAGAGACCATCCCCAAAGTTCCATTCCTTCACTCTCAGTTTGATTTATCTGACAAAGGTGTTGCACTGTCGCACTGCACTAGGTTCTGGGGACGCAGGATGAGTAAGATCAAATCTGAGCCTTTGAGAAAGTGTCCATCTACAGCCAGGTTTCCCTGAGTGCGGTGTGTGTGCCTCCTCCAGGGAGATAATTTTAGGTAGCAGAGTGATAGTTTTTTTGGATAAACAGTTACATGTTTATTTTAGCACATGTTGGAAAAATATATAACTAGCCCTTCACACTCATGGTGGCTGGAATCTTATTGTTTAGGGTTAACACACTGAAAACAAATTGAATCAAATAAGAGATTAAGAAAGTAATATACAGATGATGCATAGATACACAGAAATTGTATGAGAAAGGCTGAGAGATACGGTGTAAAGTAAGAGATACATGACCATCCAGGATACAAAGTGTACTCAGGTGAACAAGCCCAGTGGTGGGAAGAGGGGAGAAGAATCAGTGTTGGGGGGGTGGCAATGGAAATGGGGGATCCAAGTAAACCAGCTTCTCCAGGAGCTACGCTTTGAAAGAAGAGTGTGATTTTTCCAGGGAGAAATGAGAGAAGAGGTACTGTAGCTAAATGGGTGATCAGGCTGACCCTCTAAGTAAGTTGTTTATTCTAGGTCAACAGCTAGTAGAGAGATTTGAACCCAGGATAGCCACACTGTCAATAAGTCTGGAGTAGTGGTTAGGAGTGTGCACTTTGGAGTTGGACAGAATGGTGGAGAGAGTCAAGTCTCAGCTACACTGTTTATTACCTGTGGGACTTTTGACAAGTCACTCAGATTCCTCGAGTCTAAAATGGGAATAATCATAGTTCCTCCCATGTAGTGTTTTTGTTGTGAGTATTACCTGCAATAATGCAGTTAAAGGGCATTATTATTATACATCACATAGAAAGTGTTCAATAAATAGCAAGGCTCATTCTCATTAACATGAAGCAGTTACTTACCCCTCTGTAGCCTATCTCCTCCAGAGTGAATTGCTTTGTCTGGTCTTGATGTGTTGCAATTCCTGGCACATAAAAAAATGCAATAAACACTGGTTGATTTGTTAAATGAATAAATATCTGTTTACACACTATAGTAACTAGAATCTAAAAATAGAAAATAGATGCATTTAAACCTTATATATTATGATAATCTCTGCAGAAGATTTCCAAGACTCAATTTTTTAAAAAAACCTAAAATCTCTCTCTGGCAAAACTAGAGGAACAGTAAAAAGATCAACGTTTGCCAGGGATTTAAGCATAGGAGCAGACGGGAAGGAATAAATAGGCAGAGAACAGGACATATTTAAGGCAATGAAAATATTATCTATGATATTGTCATGGTGGATACAAGACATCACATAATATCCAAACTGTACTTTCTGTACAACTTTCTGTAAACCTAAACTGTTCTAAAAATAATGTGTATTAAAAGAAAAAAAAAGAAGCAAAAATGTTCCAGGGATCCAGAGAGATCAAACTGGAAGGCTCTGCTTTGACTCCACGGAGGCCTAGAGAGGGAATCCAGGTTCAAAATGACTCAAAATAATGCTATTTGCAGCAACATGGATGGACCTAAAGATTGTCATACTTAGTGAAGTAAGTCAGACAGAGAAGAACTATCGTATGACATTGCTTATATGTGGAATCTAAAAAGAAATTATAAAAATGAACTTACCAAAGAGAAACAGACTCACAGACTTAGAGAATGACCTTATGGTGGCTGGGGGGAAGGCGGTGGGGAAGGGATAGTTAGAGTTTGGGATGGACATGTTCACACTGCTATATTTAAAATAGATAGCCAACAAGGACCTACTGGAACAGGGAACACAGGAGCACAAGGAACACTGCTCAATGTTATGTGACAACCTGAATGGGAGGGGGAGTTGGGAGGGAATGCATATGTGTATATGTATGGCTGAGTCACTTTGCTCTTCACCTGAAACTATCACAACATTGTTATTTGGCTATATCCCAATACAAAATAAAACTTCTTTTTTAAAAAGTGAGAGGAGAGTTTTTGTTCCCACTGTGGTCTGTAATAGAAACTCAATCATGAAAAAAGAGCAGCAACAAAAACATGTGTGCACATTCCTGAGAGATGAGCCAAGAATCCTGTGCTTAATGTATTGGAGAAATCTTTCAAGGACAAGCCACCTTCATGTGAAGATTACATCTGCCATTATGCCAAGGTCAGCAAGATCTTGTGATGGAGCTTTTCCTACAGGTGTGGGAAGAGATGGACCCCTGGGAATGGCTAGTTCCAAGTCTTCAGGGGCCTGAATCGGAGTAAGGCCCTCCTCCCCACACTGGAAGTCTCCTGTCTTTGGGGATGGAGGCTCCTTGAAGGTCAGGAGTGGACTGTTTCCTATCAGATGTGTTTGAAGCCCTCAGTTGTGTTGGATCATCATACATAATTGTGTAGCCAGAACTGAGCCTTCCTGCCCCTTCTGACCTCTCAATGCAGTCTTCCTTCTCCTTTTCTTGCTAAGGATGTCACTTCTCAAGATACACTGACACCCTCTTTCCCTCTCTCTGTGTCTACCTAGTCATTGACATAGTCATACGTTTCCCCCACTTTTTCCCTTTTAATTAAAGTGTACCTACATATAGTGAAATGTATATCTTTTAATTGCACAGTTGGTCAGTTTTGACAACTGCATATATTTACATAGGAAGTAAGAAATGACAACCCCTTCCAGTATTCTTACCTGGAAAATCCCATGGACAGACAAACCTGATGGGCTATATAGTCCATGGGGTTGCAAAGAGTCGAGCAAGACTTAGCAACTGAGCATATTTAAATAACTCCAAACCCCAAATGGCAACCCACTCCAGTATTCTTGCCTGGAAAATCCCATGAACAGAGAAGCCTGGCAGGCTACAGTCCATGGGGTCACAAGAGTCTGACCCAACTTAGCAACTAAACTACCACAAACCACCACCTATGAAGATACAGAAGCTTTCCATCACCCTAGAAAGTCCCCTTGTGTCCCTGTCACAATCAAACCCCTTCTATTTTAGAAATGACCATGATTCTGATTTTTGTCAACATATGTTAATATCTCTTTCTCAACTTTGTACACTCACCAGGAAAACTCTTTATTCCTCCCTCAAAGCTCAGCCAGATATTACTGTGTTACTTCCCTCTCTGGATTCTCTCAGCAACTTGAACATTTTATTCATGTGTCTCGCTCTCCCATGAGACAATGCACTTGTGAAGAATCATATCATTATATTTATTCATTTTTATAATCAGTGGCTATAATATAGTAGATAGTCAATAAATGTTCTGTGAATGAATGAATGAATGATGAATACCAGAAAAACATCTTCCTTTGTCTTCATCTTAATTAAATCCCTAATTTCCATGCTATTTGTTTTTTGTTTTGTTTTTGCCTTTTTTTTATTATTATAAAACCGATACAAGCTTACACAGAAGGGTGTAAAGTGCCTAGTGGAAGTATTACTCCCTAGATTAATCACTATTAGCAGTCCCTTGTGTATTCTTCTAGAGATGTCTGTGCATTTCCATTTTTATACAAGTGCTTTTAGACTCTACATATCTTCTTAAAACTTAACTTTTTCACATAAAATATGTAACAACAATAATAATATTTAGAATTAAAACATAGTATCTTCTACATGCCAGTTAGTTAGCCTAAGCATTTTAAATATATTAACTTATTTATTTTTCAGAATAGTCCCTTGAGGTAGGTACAGTTATTACAGTTTTTGGTGTTTAATTCTAAATTTTCATATGTTATTACTATTTACTATTGAAGTTTATTATTTTACATATGGGAAATGGAGATGCATATTAAATAACTTGCTAAAGGTCATACATCCTGGAAATTATTTCATAGTTTTACATATATATCTAGCTTTGGGGGCTTATTGATAGCTACAAAGTATCCCATTGTATGGCTGTACCATGACATTTAACCAGCCCTCCTTATGCTCATTTAAGTATTTCAGTTTCAGCAGTTACAGAGTAGGTTGCAATGAATTCCTTTATACATATATTGTTGCTTTCTTGTGAGAATATATTCATCCTGGCACCCAGTTAGGTCAAGTGTGTTTATTTCACATCTTGATGTGTGTATTCTGTCACTCAGTCATATCTGACTCTTTGCAACCCCATGGACTGTAGCCTGCCAGGCTCCTCTGTCCATGGAATTTTCCAGGCAAGAATACTGGAATGGGTTACCATTTCCTACTCAGGCTATCTTCCTGAACCAGGGATCAACCCACATTTCTTGTATCTCCAGCGTTGGCAGACAGGTTCTTTAACCACTGTGTCATTTGGGAAGCCCCACATCTTGATAGCTATTTCTATATTCCCATCTAATTTAACACTGATTCTCCATCCACACATTGCCAGGGAATGCCTGTTTCCCAATTCTCTCTCTAACTCCAATATCATTAAAATGAAGTTTTATCTCTCTGATCATTATGCTATATCTTTATTGTTTTGATCTGCAAAACAGAGATTGACTGTCTTTTCCATATGTTTGTGACTGTTTAGGCTTTTTCTGTTGCTTATGTTTTTATCTCCCCCTCTTTTCCTATTGAGTTCTTAACTTCATTGGTTTGTAAATGTTGTTTGTGTATTAACCAATTAGCCCTGTGTCTATGACATATGAAGCAAATATTTTCCCCCAGGATATCATTGTTCATGGTGTTTTTTATGATAGAAAGTTCTTAATGAGTTTATCTTTTAACTTGGTTCCCACTGGAAATTCCATTGTAAAATTCCAGCCCCCTTTTACTGTCCTCTTTAGCCAGAGAGCTTCCGACATTGACACCACAAAATTTTTCAAAAGGAGTCTAAGCCGTAACTAAAACTAGCCACCAAGGAAAATTAATCATTTGGAAACAAGGCCATGGGGCTTCATTGGATGCTTCATAAAATGATAACCATTGGCTGGATTTGATACTGGTTCAGGAGTGTCTCATTTTCATAGATAAATCCCTTCTTCTAGCAGATGGTGTGTCAGAGTGAAAATTTTTGTATCATTGGACAATTTAAGGAACTACATAAATAACACTGCTTTGATTCCCAACTTCTGAGTTACAACACATGGATGGTTTAAGCAGTGTTAATACACTGGCAAGGAGTGATTGATTTTGCCAATGTCAACTCCAGGCAGCCAACAAGATGAATAAAAACATTTCATCAGGGCAGGGAGGGATGATCAGGACGCTCAGGCCCCCAGAAAGGTGTTCACAGATCCAAACTCTAGAAATTTTGATGTAGAACACCTAATCTCTTGCTTTGCAGAGGGGGCAGGATGCAGGCAGGAATTTAATGATTGATAAGAGCCTCCGTTTTTCAACTCCCATCAAAATAATCCCTGCACAGGTTTACAAAGCTCTTTGCTCCACCTAAAGGACAAAGGTGAAGGTCATAGAACACTTCTTATGGGAACTCTTACCTGTGATTCCGAAGTGTCTCCCCTGAGACTGATTTCTTATCCATTCAGGGTGGGCTCTCACTTCTATTTAACTCTTTAGGATTTTTAAACTCTTCTCTCCCCCTCTCAGAAGATGAATGGTATGCAAAGTGAGAGGATGATAAAATAACATCTGTTTCCCACTTGTCAGGCCTCTCTATGGTAAGCCTGTTCCCTTCCTCTTTTTCTTACTTTCCTTCCAAAAGGTGTCATTCGAGAGAGAGAAAGAAGGATAATAATTTTATTATTTTATTTTAGAAATGCTTTTATAAACTTCATCAGCAAGAATCGTTAGAAAGTATTAGAAGGCAGGTTTCCCATCCCTGTTATTGAAAACAGCAATAGAAGTATTACAAGGCTTTTGGAAGACAGGTAGTGGGAAAGTCTGAAAAGAAGCTATTTACCATCTGCACCCCCAGAAACATCAACTATTTCACTTACTTTGAGATTCGTTAACAAAAGACTAATGTAAAATAGAAGTACCATTATCTTACCACCTTCCAAGAAGAAAGGTATATTTTATGTATTTTAAAGTATAATACATAAACTCTACACTGAAATGACTCAAGCAAAATAACACTGGGTATTTTTGTAAGTCATGAAACTAAGAATTTTTGTAAATAATGCTATTATACACGAGAGAACATATAAGAGTTTGATTTATAAAAAATCCAGTCTCACAAAAATCACTTATTAAACTTTGTAAACCTTTTAAATCAGTTCAAGAAAAATAAACCTTTGACCCATAAACTCCAGACCCAATTTAACAGATATTCTTAATCGACAATATTAAGCTCAAAAATAAAAACATATTCTATCATATTAACTAAAAAAGTAATCACATAATTAATAGGTGAAAAACAGAGAGAAAGATTGCTGAAGATTAAGATTAAGCCCTGCAGAAGCGAATGTTCTAACTAGAAATTGGTTTAATTAATAGCACATTTTACATAATGATTACAGTGTAATTGCGCTGACTAGCAGAGTGTCATTAAATATATCCATGCTCCTTTACAACACCCTAAGGCTAAAAATAATGAGTTACATTGAAAATCACTGTGCAACAGGTTCATAAATAACATTTAAGCCTATACAAGGCGAATACTTATAAATAATAAATATTTGCCTTTTGTAATTGAAGAAAAAATGACAGCCTTCTTTTTCTACTACCTTGTAGATTGCCATGTTATAATGCTGAAAAGATTTTTCCCCTTGCTTTCTCTAGAAGGTGTTGAATAATTTATTCAAATGCTAATATTCCACGTAGCCCGACTTTGAGGAACAAATATTCCTACATAAAGAATAAATGCCAGGATGCTTATTACCTCTCTTGCTTTACTTTACGCCATGAATCCCCCCCAAACTACCACAGTCTATTACACCTGTCAGAGGAAGTCAGTGGTCAAATTTTCTGGCAAGGAAGAGCATTTTTCTTTATTTAAAAATTACCCCATCTCCCCAAATGTTCAACATGCTCAGGGTTGTTATGAAGCAGCAGCTGCTCTGTGACTTTAGGAAAGAAGACAAAGATGTATGCTAACTTCTTAACTTCTCACTCTTCTGCTGAGAATCAATAACATCTGATCACAACGGCTGCAGTTCCTCTTCCAGACACATGACTCTGGCCTGGGCTCAGGTCTACAAAAGGTCCGTGACCAGGAGCCTCGTCTTCTTCATCTTCTCAGTTCTGAGAGGAAGCCGAGTTTCTCTGGTGCCTAGGAGAAAGCAGAGAGCAAGGCAGCCTCTGGGAGGGTCTGAAAGCGTCCCAGAGCTGGACTTCGGCCGGTGGCTCCTCTCCAAAGATGGCAGGAAAGACGATGTCTCTAGGCTGTAAGGAGAATATGATTTGGTGGGGGAATGATCCTACCATAAGGTGTTCAGAAGCATTCTCAGCTCTGTAGAAAAGGACACAGGAAGAAAATGCCTCCTCCCATGAATTTCAGTTTCCTGTGAGTGTGAAGCATCATATCTCCAGAGAACTCTAGAGTCTTTCATGTGGAGAGTCCTTCAAGGAGGTCACCATCCAACTATTGCTGTCAGCTTAGCATGGCAGCTCCATCTTTTGTGAGGGGAGGCAGTGTTGCTTAGTGATGAAGAAAGGGCTTTGACATTGACCAGAACTCAGTTCAAGTACTGGATTTACTATTTATTACTACTGTTTATTTACTAGGGACTTTCCTAGTAGCCTAGATGGTAAAGAATCTGCCTGCAGTGCAGGGACCCTGGGTTCAATCCTTGGGTCGGGAAGATCCCCTGGAGAAGGAAATGGCAACCCACTCCAGGATTCTTGCCTGGAGAATTCCATGGACAGATCATGGGGTCACAAAGAGTCGGACACAGCTGAGTGACTAACACTCACTATTTATTAGCTGTGTGACGTTGGGTAAGTCAGTTAACCTCTCTGAGTCTCAACTCCCTAATCTGTAAACTGAGATGATGATAGTCTCTGCCTCCTAAAATGGTTGTGAGGAGTAAATGAAAAAAATTCTAAGATCTGTAAACACTTAGTATACTGCCTCCCAGTTAGTAAAGCTGAATATATGGTAGTTATTATTTATTTTATGATTAGAAAGCTTTTTTCTCATACTTAGCCAAAATCCATCTCCTGACCACTTTCATCCATGGACCTAGTTCCTTGGGAGGGATGAAGGATTGCAGACCCAGAAAAGTCAGAGAGGACCCTTTCACATAATAAACCATATCTCTCCCCTGACTGAAGCTCATCACGAAGTCTCATGGGTATTAGGAAGCCAAAGGGCCAGAATCCTTATCCTGCATGATCTGGCCCCTATCTCTCTAGCCTCATTTCATGCCGCCACTTAAGCCCTAGTGCTCTGTGCTCCAGGGATCTTCTTTCTGTTCCCTCTGGACTCAAAGCCCCTGCAGATGCCTTTGTCTGGAACTATTTTCTCACCCACTTTTTCTAGTTAGCTTTTCAGACCTCAGCTTAAACGAGGTTTCTGCAGGGAAATCCCCAAACTAGATCAGATTTCTAACTCACCCAGCTCCCTCTACTGTCTTTTCACAGGTTTTTTTTTTTATCATCACTTGAAGCAGTATATGTGGGTGATTATTTGATAAATGACTATTTCCATTAGGAAACTACACATTCGAGGAAGGCAGGGACCATGGGTGTTTGAGGTTCGTGATGGGCTTTGCTGGTACCCAGCATATGGCCCTTAGCAAATTCTTGCAGTGAAGGAGGGAAGGACGGAATGAACTAATGCTTATTTCCACAGGAGAGTCCTTCACATATTTGAAAATAGTACTTATGCTTCTCTTCTTCATGACTTAATTGTTACAAAATTAATGATCTCAGTGCTTCAGCTACTCTTCATCATGTTGAGTTTAAGATGCTCCCACTCTCCTCACTGCCCTGTGCTCACACATGAGGGAGCTGAGTGCAGTCAGGGGATTGCCTCCTGTGATCTGAGACACCATCCTCCCAGCACACCCAGAAGCCATGTTAGCCTTAAATATGTGTAAAACACACACACACACTGTTCATTTGCTTAAAAATAATGTAGATTTACTGACAAAAATTTGGAAAATACAGAATAGGAAGTATAAAGAAAACAATTCTTACACACACCTTGCAAAAGAAAACATAACAGTTTATAATAATTCCTGTATTTTTTTCAGTGAATGAGTTTTTGTACAGTTTGAGGAAGGATTATGTTGTGGAATTCTAACTACACACACACACACATCTTGCTTTCTTGCCAATATTAAATCATTAAAATACTTCTATGTTATATTACAAATATAATTTTAATTAGTGCTTTATCAGTTGAAAATGCTCTCTGCTGCTATTGAGAGTTAGACAAATGGGAGGTTATTTTTCTCACATAACAAGAAGTCTGAAGATGGGTGGTAACTGAGGTGCTTTCAATAGCTTTTCCCTCATGGTTGTGTTATAACTGCTGTAGTTCCTACCATCACATTTATGTGCAAGGCAAGAATACAAGGGGAAAAGATGTACCACTTCCATCCTTCCCTTTTATCAAGAAAAGCCCAAGCCTTCCCACTATCCTCAGCACACTTCCACTGATGAAGCCTTGACCACACTCTGTCTTTGACCAATGCTAGGTCCAAACACAGCTGGAAAAGTGACTATCCCATTTTCCCAACTGCTAAGGTTGAGGCAGGCAAGGAAACTGGGTATCTTTCCCACATCCTATTAGGTTAATTCCATTCCATTTGATTCATAGCTCTTTAAAAAAATATCATGGGAACTTTCATAAGGTCTCTTTCCTCCTTTTGCTCCCTAAAAAGGTTGAAGATCAACCTCATAAAGAAGCTCTAGTTCAAATTAGGAAACTAACAGAGATGTTTTCTGTTGTCACAATGTTTATAAGGGTGCTGTTGTCTTTGTGGACAAGAGTCAAGGCTGATGAAAGTCCTCCGATGCATAGGAAAGCTGCTCCATGAAGACCTGCCCAAATGCCTCTAGTGTCCTTATTAACTTCCATTCACGGGCAATCATGGAAATTACTTCATCAGAAACAGGGAAGAAAGGAAAGAAGGAAGGAACAGAGTAGGGAGGGAGGAGGAGAAGGGAGGGAAGGAGAGAGGGAATGGGGGAAGGAGGGACAGAAAGGAACGCTGTGTCATGGAACACTAAAAGGACAGAAGACAGATAATACTTCTCAATGATGGGATACAACCCTATACACACTACTTTCTTCTTCCTAAGAGACCATTTATATCATGTCAGTATATACAGATAAGATTATTTCAACTGCCCTTCTAGAGAAGTACTTAAGAAAAAGAATGGCCATAGATCTTTACTCTTTCTGGCTTTCAAAGGGCTCCTCCTGGGGCTTTGGGACCCAATATTGTTTGCAATCTCTTCTTCCCTGCAGGATGTTAGGGAAAATAGAAAGGCCCAAGACAGGTAATGCTTGGTGTTTAATGATGATAGGCAGAGGTGGGAAAGCAGAGATCAGCTTTTTCCTCTTGGCAGAGCCTGGGCTATTAGGAAGAGGGAATTTAGTGTTTGATTTGCTCATTCTCCATTCCTCATCGAGGCTTTGGTCCCAAATTGCTAAACCTCCATTCAACAGTTAAATTAAACATAACTAACTTTGTTGATATTATTTCACAGCCGAATAACTTGATATTCATACTCTTCGTGTGTTCAATAAGAACAGAGCTCAGACACATTTTTAAGTCTCAGCTGGTGATGAATTCTGCTGAGCTAAACTCGTGTTTCACAGGATTGTGCTCAGCTGAGACGGGGCACGCTACTGCACTGTAAAAATAAGCTTTGAGCCATAATTTTGATGGGCCCCTCACAGCAAGAAAGCATCTCTCTTCTCCTCCTCCCTCTTCTTAGTAGCAACTCCCAAGTGCCACTTGTACATCCTAAACTAAAGGAATGCTGGGCAGACAATAGGCCTTCATTGCGATGCCTCCCAGGTGCAAAGAGCACTAAACTTGGACTCCCAAGGTCTCCGTATTTGCCCCCTCTCTGCCTCTTCATGGACTGGTGACTGTAAGCAGGTCATTTAATCTCTGACACTCAGATTCTACATTTGGCAGATATGGAGATAAAAACCCTGCCTCTCTACCTCACACGTTTGCTGTAAGCAACACACTTAAGCATTGAACACATGCTGCAAACTGTCAGATGCTAGTCACTATTATTTACATTTTCACCTATCATTGGAGTCCTGTCCTCTGAACATGACAGTAACTGCCCAAGAAGTACTTAAACTGAATAATATATTTGTGTGCTTTTTTAATTCATCAAACAGGTAGTGGGCACCTTCTATGTCCCAAGCCCTATGCAAGATTGTTGTTGCTGTTTAGTCATTAAGTCATGTCCAACTCTTTTGTGACCCCATAAACTGTAGCCTGCCAGGCTCCTCTGTCCATGGGATTTTCCAGGCAAGAATACTGGAGTGGGTTGCCATTTCCTTCTCCAGGGGACATTCCCAACCCAGAGATCAAACCTGTGTCTCCTACTTGGTGGGTGGATTCTTTACCATAGAGCCAGCTAGAAAGCCCCCCTGTGCTAAATACTATGGGTGTAAAGAATGAAATCTTGTTCTAGTTTGAGAGGTAAACAAATAAATACTTATGATATGGTGAGATCTGCACTGTGTAACAGAGATGTACACAGGTTTTTGAGCATCTAACATTCTGCCTAGGTGAGCAAGGACCACTTCACACAGGGGGCAATTGATGAGAAAAAGAGAGGGAACATCACAAATGCTGCTGAGAATCACACACCAATCACTCCGCCAAGAACATTCTTTCCTTTAATTGTCACAACGCCCTATGGAGTAGGTATTATCATACCTATTTTATAAGTGACGGTCAAGATCTAACTAATTCACATAAGGTCCCAAAGCTGGTGAGAGAGGAACCTGGATTCCCAAGTTCACCTCTCCATCAGAAGGCTGGGCCCTCTGCATACTCATCTTACAGGTGGAGAGAAAGCATGTTGATCTTTCTGTACAACAAGAATTTAAAATGATCTGAAAACATATTATGTGACATTAACTATGAGTTACCCAAAACTATGCAAATTATCTCTTTAGAAAAATGAGATGTGGAGGTGATCTTAGGCATATGTGGATATCTCACTGAATCCCAAAGCAGGAAAAGCAGCCGGGTCTCCCGAGGGACAGGACTAAGTCCTGGAAGCACCACAGACAAGACAGATCCTCCCTCTCCTCCCCTCTCACAGGCTGCCTTCCATTGTCTCTTCTCTGTTGTGTTTGTTATTTTCTCTCTCCAGCCCATCCCTTGCTTCTCCATTAAAATGACAGGAGTGGCCACCCACTCCCTTGATACATCCAGTTCAAGAAACTCCAGGAGACTGACTAGCAGTAGTAGTGTTAGTTACTCACTCGTGTCTGACTCTTTGCGACTCCATAGACTGTAGTCCTCCAGGCTCCTCTGTCCATGGAATTCTCCAGGCAAGAATACTGCAGTGCATAGCCATTCCCTTCTCCAGGGGATTTTCCTGACCCAGGGATCGAACCCAGTGAATCCTGCATTGTAGGCAGATTCTTTACCATCTGAATCACCAGGGAAGCCCAGGAGACTGACTAGCACCTCTAAATCCCAATTCCAAGTTCCTGGAAGAGGGAATCAAAGTGGCCTAGCTTAGGTTCAGTTCAGTTCAGTCGCTCAGTTGTGTCTGACTGTTTGCGGCCCTATGAGCTGCAGCACACCAGGCCTCCCTGTCCGTTGCCAACTCCCGGAGTTTACTCAAACTCATGTCCATTGAGTCGGTGATGCCATCCAGCCATCTCATCCTCTGTCATCCCCTTCTCCTCCTGCCCTCAATCTTTCCCAGCATCAGGGTCTTTTCCAATGAGTCAGCTCTTCACATCAGGTGGCCAAAGTATTGGAGTTTCAGCTTCAACATCAGTCCTTCCAATGAACACCCAGGACTGATCTCCTTTAGGATGGACTGGTTGGATCTCCTTGCAGTCCAAGGGACTCTCAAGAGTCTTCCCCAACACCACAGTTCAAAAGCATCAATTCTTCGGCGCTCAGCTTTCTTTATAGTCCAACTCTCACATCCATACATGACTTAGTTTGGGTTAACTGTGTCTAAAGTGTGACTGTATGTAGTGACTTCCTTCCCATGAGAATAGCACGGATGGGGTGGTGGGGGGAGTAAAGAGATCTGACAAATGCTACCTCCACCAGGTAACCAAGGTCAATGTCAACAGTGATAAGTCATGTTGATGGTATGTATCCCCGATGTGATGTGAGGAAAATGGCACCTCATCTCCATGGGCAACTCCCCCAAAACTCGTAACCTCAGTCTAATCATCAGAAAAACATCAGATAAATCTGTTACCTGACCAGTACTCTTCAAAAACTGTCAGGTTCATCCAAACCAGGAAAACCCAAGAAACTGTCATATCAAGAAAAAACTAAGGAAAGATGACCACTAAATGTAATGTGGAATCCTGGGACAGAAAAAGTTAAGAAATCTGAATAAGGTATGGATTTTAGTCAATAATAATGTATCTCTATTGGTTCATTAACTGTAACAAATGTACTATCATGATGTAAGACGTTAATAATAGAGGCAGCTGGGTGCCAGGTACACAGGAACTCTGCTGTCTTTGCAATATTTCCCTAAATCTAAAACTCTTCTAAAATTAAAAAAATATATATATGAAAACACAGTACGTTTGTGCATGCTAAGTCACTTCAGTCATGCCCGACTCTTTATACAACTATGGACTGTAGTCCACCAGGCTCCTCTGTCTGTGGGATTTCCAGGCAAGAAGACTGGAGTGGGTTGCCATGCCCTTCTCCAGGCGATCTTTCCAACCCAGGGATCAAACTTGAGTCTCTTATGTCTCCTACATTGGCAGGCAGGATCTTTACCACTAGCACCACCTGGGAAGCCCATGAAATCATGGTATTGCATGCTTATTCAGTGCCAACCACCATGGTAAAACTAAAACCAAAAGCCTTTTTCAAATTATCCTGCCCCTTATTCACCCGCCATGATATATACTGCAAGCCCTTTGAGAGAAAGGGAACACCAAGACCCGGAGCAGTCCTGACACATAGTAGGCAGTCAAGAAATATTAGCTGATGTGAACTAACATTTATCATGCACAAAAGAGGCCATGGTATAACATACAGAAATGCTACCTTGCTTTGTCCCACTGGGGGTCAATGGGAGCACTACCCTTGGCATGGATGGTTTGGGTGTGCTCACTCTCCTCTTCTTAGTAAGAAAGTTAGCTCCTTCCCAGGCTGCTACTGCTCAGTAAGAGATCATCAAGGGAGCCTGGGACAGCCACTGGTGGATTTTCATTCCAATAACCCACTGGAATTAGAAGTTGGCCTGGAAGCTCTGAATGGGACCCAGACTTCACCAGTGTTTTTTGCCCTTTAAGTGACCTATCCTTGCTTCTCTCAGGACAGGTTTATAAAACCTTGCAAAGGACAAGAGCCTCTTGTCATAATTAACCTTTGGAGGGGGCACTAAAAATAATTTTGCATTCACTTTAATAGTGCCTATTTTAAGGGGAAAGACAAATGGGTGTGGCTTTTTAAAGCATTTGCTTTTTCCAAGGGGTGGAAAGAAACAGGAGACCCAGAAGGGGTTTCTGGCCATGGAGCTGAGATGTAGATGTGTTAACCCTTTCACAGCCCCCCCTTGATTCTTCCTTCTACTGTCTCCATTCAAAGTCATTTTAATCTTATGAACTGACTATTAGCTGATGAACTAATTCCTCTAGGGAAAATGCCATTAATTCATCAGGCTTCTTCATTCCATTTTTTAAAAACTGCCCTCAAACATCTTTTGTTGTAATAAATGAGTGAATTCTGTGCTGTGGTTTGCAGAGTCTTAATGAACTTGGGGATGTAAAATCCTCCCTGCGGTTTATTTTCAGCTGCATGACATAGGAAACCGTACTGTACCTCATCGTCAGGTGAGAGCTTTCTCATACAAAGAGACGAAGCTAAGTGCTATTGCCATTGGAGGTTCACATCACCACTGGATGAGCTTTGGTGCCCCAAAACCTGAAGCAGCCTTCTCCACTATGTGCACCCCTGCAGGACAGGATGGCGGAGAAGGAAATGGCAACCCACTCTAGTATTCTTGCCTGGAGAATCCCGTGGACAGAGGAGCCTGGTGGGCTGCTGTCTATGGGGTCGCATAGAGTCGGACACAACTGAAGCAACTTAGCAGCAGCAGCAGAATAGGATATTAAGCAGCCCCTCTTTGCCAAAAGCCCAGTTCTGTAATTTGGAACCTTGAGACTGAGCAATTCCATGTTCAGCCCATGGTAGTATTTCTGGTGCCCCATGCCCTAGTTTTCACTCTTGTATAAGCACATGTGTCAGTGTCTCTGTAACTATGATCTTCTATCATGTTAATGATTTATTCCTCTCCACCTCATCCACGGTATGAGCACAAGCCCACAAAGAGAATACACAAGCACACTTACTAAACAGAGGGACAAAGATACAGAGCCCATTCATATACCCCGTCTGAGACAAAGTCACTGCTACAGACATGGATGATGCTTGCTACTCAGTGAGGCAGAGATCGGGGATTAAAAAAGAATGTCTCCCCTGTACACTCAGTCTGACTGGGCAATGATATAATTTCCAGTCTCACGTCTCTATTTCAGACCACATATGGCAGTAATATAGGCTCTTCCCCACCTCAGCCTAACCATGACTAAACAGGTTGATGAATGTCATGCATCTTATCATCATACATGCATATTTTTAAATATAATTCACTTTTGATCTGCACCCTTGTGCAGTGGCGAATGAAAACAGTTAAGATTTCTTCCACTGTCTGCCTTTAAATGTATTAAACAGCCCTGCTGTCAATAGATTATATTCTTGTACAATGATAATAGCCCCCAAAACTAAGAGGCCTTGTCAGGAATTGCAGTTGTCACAGTTTGATGGGAATGATTTTACTTGGGGTTCGTCTGCCGCACAATCATCTCATAATCTGGATATACATCACAGCATGACATGTAAATTTCCTGCTACTCTGCTTTCATTTCCAGAGGCAGCAATCAAATGAAAACCACTCAACCTCACCCAAATGTATAAATAATTTTCATTCAAACATATTAACAGTCAAAATATGAGAATTTATCACAGAGTGCTAGGCCTTTTAAGAAGCAATAAAGACTTTACTTTTTAAGCATATTTCTCCTTAGAAAAGTAATACGAATAGTAACTTGCAATTTAAAAATCACATTTGAAAGTCCACATAGAAACCACCTAATCTGCAAACTTAAGGGATGTAGGTGCTTCACCGTAGATTTGACACTTAGAGGAAAAAGGATGAGGGAAATATTGTGTAATAGAATTGCATGTGGGTTAATAATTACCAACATGAAAATACCAAAGTCCCAAAATGCTGATTTATTTCATCTTTGCTAAACTATACCTTTTGCGCTGCGCCATCAATAGTAGATTACTTTCTCTAAAATCTAAACACCTGATTCAGCAGCGATTTGGGTAGCAATATAACAAATGACACTTTTTCTCTGATAAACATCAGATTTTAATTGAAAGCAATCTCATTGGGAAAAAAGACCATCAGATTGCAGCAGTGGATGTGGCTGGCTCTCCCCATTGCAGGCTGGGTTCCAGCCACACTGACTGCCAGTTACCAAGAAAGGGAAGACATATTCACAACTGGGCAGGAGAAGACACTTGTCTTCTGTGCGCAGTTATGAAGTCAAATGAGAGCAAATGCTGGTTCACTTCGGCAAGGTTCAAGGTGAGTGTGCGAACGGCCATAGGAGCTGCACTTGAATGAGAGGACAAGAGCTGCAGTGTGCATGCCACCAGACCTGGGGACTCACCAGGCTTGCTTGCGAAGTTCCCCTAGGAGGGGAGGCTAAGCCTTCAGACACAGACTTGTGCCCAGTCAGATGGAGGTGCTAAAAGACATCAGTTGACCAATAAGGCGTCATGTTGACAAGAGTTCATTATATAAGGAACAAAACCCCAAAAGGACTATAATCCCCTGATACATTTCAATTAATAATCCACCCATATTTCCAAAAAAAAATTACCTTCCACAGTTTGGAGAGGACACTTGATCTATGGGTAAGAAACTAAGTTAGAAGTTTCTGTCACATCCTCAAGTGCAGTTGAGAAGTGAGGGTACTTGGAAAGGGTGGGCTGGGAAGATAGCATTTGGGATGGGGAGGCAATCTATTTGTATCATCAGTGCTAGCACCTAAAAATTTTGCAGCCTCACTTTAAATTTTTATACCCTTTTCTTCTCCCCTCCCTTCCCCCCACCATGTGCAAAAACTGCTAAGATGACAGTTTTTTCCATTTCCCCAGTAAGTGTGTCTGCAGAAGTAGAAGTACCATAACCCGGGGTACAGCAAGCTCAGCCATTTGAAATAAAACTTTGCAGTACTAATGTTTTTGTAACTGCTTTCATATTGTAATGATATTTTTCCAAGCACTGGTTTTATTTGATCTTAAATACCTTTTTGGGAAAGTCCAGTGAGCTGACTCTAATAAAATCATGCTATTGAAAAAAGGTTTAAGTAGAATGTTCAGAATAAATTACAAAACTGCATGCAAGAATACCAGCTAGAGCTGCAATAAAAAGCTGAAAATGAGTATTCTTGCAATATATTTTAAAGAAGTAGTATACTTTTTTGTCCATTTTTTTTCATTGAATGTTTCATAACAGAATGCCTTCATGTCATGAAAGGAGGGGAATGCATACCAAATGAACAAACTGCGGGAAAAATTGCATTTAAGTGGAAAAAAAAAATCTTGACTTTTTGGGGGAGTATAGAATATATTTCATTTCATTTTCAATAACTGTTGGAAGATAATAGAAAATGTAATTTCTTTCCATTTGCTATGCCAAAATACTTAAATTACATCATACTTATCCTGTCATATTTTTTCCCTAACTTATTCAGGACCCGTTAATGGATTTCATCTTCCTAAGGGATGGGTCTGCTTTAAGAGACAGAGATGTCCAGCTGTAGGGATCTCAGGGAAACTAGGATGGCTTGAGTGAAAGACACAGGCAATTGTATACCTGACTTTCTTCTAGTGAAGCAGGAGGAAAGAGCTCTTGAAGGATGGAGGTGAGTGTATCTTCCTAATTACTCTTGAAACCCTATGTCCAAAATAATCACAAACTCCTTCCTCAGCCCTTCCACCCCATAAGACAGTCTTGCAAAACTGGGACACTAACAGAGCAATGGATGGTACATTTCCCCGATGGCACCACCCTACCTGCCATTTGAGATCTACTGTGTTCTTGGCATTGAGTCAAGTGCTGGGCTTCAGGTTCTATAAGAGACAATATTTACGTAAATTAGCTTATAAATCCAAGTTCAGTTCTCTCACCTCCAAGTAAAACAAAAACAACCATTCCCATCCTATGAAGAGAAACTGGGACCAAAAAAAAAAAGGTGGCGTGGCATTATAGGCAAGATCTAGAATACCATGGACACTGTTGGTGGCCCACCCAGCATTCCTCCTCCCCATCTGTCTTCCTTTCCAGCAGAACCTGATTTTGTTCAGGAATCCATCTCTCTGTGCACTCCCAAGCACCTCAGGAGAATCCGGCCCATCTGCTTCTAAGATGCAGGCTGACTGGCCACGGCCCATGCGTCCCCTTGGCATTGCTGAGTTTGAGAAAGGATGTGAAACTCTGATCAGTGATGTGGGAGAAGTCAACTGAGGCCCTTTCAGAGAAGAGTTTTCTTGCCAACCAAAGAAGCGGGCTCTTTTATTTCCCCTGGAGATTCTTTTGTCTACATGTGACTCCGAAAGAGTAGCAACCACCTGCTAAGATAACTTGTTGTTCGTTGTTCAGTCACTAAGTCATATCCGACTCTTTGCAGCCCCACAGACTGCAGCATGTCAGGCTTCCCTGGCCTTCACTATCTTCTCCCGGACTGTGCTCAGACTCACATACATTGAGTCAGTGATCCCATCCAACCATCTCATCCTCTGTCGCCCCCTTCTCCTCCTGCCCTCAATCTTTCCCAGCATCAGGGTCTTTTCTGATGAGTTAACTCTTCACATCAGGTGGCCAATGTATTGGAGCTTAAGCTTTAGCATCAGTTCTTCCAATGAATAGTCAGGGTTGACTTCCTTTAGGACAGACTGATTTGATCTCCTTGCTGTCCAAGGGACTCTGAAAAATCTTCTCCAGCACCACAGTTCTAATACCAGTGATGACAAAAATAAGTCTGTATTAGTGTCTTAGGACTACTGTAACAAAGTACCATTAACTGGGGGTCTTAAAACAATGGCTATTTATTGTCTCATAGTTCCGGAGGCTAGAAATCCAAAATCAAGGTGTCAACAGGGTCATGTTTCCTCTGATGGCTCTAAGGGAGAATACTTCCTTGCCTCCTCCAGTATCTTCCAGCAATCCTTGGTGTTCCTTAGCTAGACAAATCCAGTCCAGTCACATGGCCATCTTCTCCTTGCAATTCTTCACATTGACCTCCCTGCATGCATGTCTGCCTCTGTGTCCAAGTCTCTTTTTATAAGAATAGTCACATTGGATGAGAGTCCACTCTAGTGACCTCATTTTAATTTGATGACATCTGTAATTACCCTATATACAAATAAGGTCACATTCTGATACTCGGGGTTAAGACTTCAACATATCTTTATTGGAGGAGAGGGAATATAATTCAACCCATACTTGCCTAATTGTGAGCAGATGCTAAGGTTGAAATAGACTTTGATGACATCATTGACCCTCTGAATTAGTCTTCCCTGGAACCTGCCCTGTCTGGGGACTTGCTGGTAAGCGAGTTACACATGAGAACACTTTCTGCATTGCTCAAGTCATTTTGTATTGAGGTTTTTACCTGTAGCTGAGGTCTTGCCCCATAGCTCAACAGTAAAGAATCCACCTGCAATTCAGGAAGTGAGTATCCAATCATTCAATCCCTGGGACAGGAAGATTCCCCGGAGGAGGACATGACAACCCACTCCACTATTCTTGCCTGGAGAATCCCATGGACTGAGGAGCCTGGCAGGCTACAGCCCTTAGGGTCGCAAAGAATTGGACATGACTGAAGCGACTAAGCACGCACACATACACTTGTAGCTGAACCCATCTTCGTGATGCAACAGATAGTGGATAAAAGCAGACCTGCTTCCACCATTTAATAACCGTGTGTCCTTGGGAAAAATCACTTACATTTTTTGAGAACACTTTCTTTATCTCTAAATTGAGTCAAATATTACCCAGAGTTGCCATGAAGATTGATGAGATAGATATAAATGGCATTATCCTGAAAAGGTGCTCAGTAGATTGTTTATATGCTCCTTTTACAAACTATCCATGTGACTCTGGAAGAATAAAAACAAGACCATATAGTCTAGTCTTAGAGGGTGTAATTGAGAACTACTAGTTCTTGATGGTTGTTAGAGTTTTGGAAACTAACACAACATTGTAAATCAACTATACTCCAATAAAAATTAAAATCAAATCATTTGCCTGCATTCTTCACTTAGTATTGTGCACCTGTCTAGCTTCTTTAAGGCTTTCATGATAGCCTCCATTTATAAGAGGCTTGAAAGTTAAAAGCATGGGCTCTTGGGACTTCCCTGGTGATCCAGTGGTTCAGAATCCTCCTTCCAAAGCAGGGGATGCAGGTTTGATCCCTGGTCGAGGAACTAAGATCCCACATGCTTCAGGGCAACTAAGCCCACGTGCCACAATTACTGAGCCCACGCACTATAAAGCCTGTGCTCAGCAACATGCTGCAAAGACCCAGCACAGCCAAAAGAAAACAAAAGCATGGGCTGTTGAGTCAGACCACATAGATTCAAATCTCAGTTCCACCACTTTCTATGTGTGACTTGGGCAAATTATTTAACCTCTCTGTACCTGGTTCCTTCATCTCTACAAAAGGGGAATGATGATGATGATAGTTACTCACAGTGTTCTTAAGAAGAATGAGGTCACAAGGCATAGGTGATTAGTACAGGGTCTGGTAAATTGTAGGCAAGTTAAACATACACCCTTTCCTCCATTCAATGTCCATTATCATCTCCAATCATCTTGGTATGTTACATCAGCGGTTTTTACACTTTGGTGTTGGTATAAGAAACATCTGTGATGCTTATTATAAATATAAACTCCCACCCCAATCCAGAGATTCAGATCCAGTAGCACTGAGATGTACTTTTAACAAACATTGCAGGTGAAATTGATGCAGATGGTGCCTTATCACACGTTGACAAACTATCTACTTTTTCTGATTGGAAGTCGGGAGACTTAGAAGGAGCTACTCGTCTTGGAGACAGGTACTTCTCTTATCCTTCGTAGTAGTCTGAAAGTTTCTGCAAGGTACAGCCATCCTTATCTCTCTGTTCCTTCTCAACCAAGACATTCAAAGCACAGTACTTTGCCCACCGGAACTCAAAAGTGTTCATTAAATCAATTTAAAGGAAAAGAGAAAAAGAAGTGGTAAGAGACAGATGGGAGGATGGAGATCGAGGCAGAAGGAAAACATCTCTGGTAACTATTTAGTGATGCCAAGAGATTCTGTTGGGACAGATGTCCTGAGCAAGCCTCAGAAGCAGTTCTGGTTTCTGTGAGCCCCATGAACAGTGTGACTCTGGATAGCAGAGTCACTAGGAAGCTCTGGGATTCCAGGCTGGCTTCACTTCTCAGATTTCTACCAGCCTGGGATACAGCCCTCTGAGCCCAAAGCAAAACTTTACACCGTGTGCAGGAGCACAAAGGAGAAAAACTGCACAATGAGAAGAGGAGTTGGACTGCTTATTACTGGGTCACTCAACCAGTTAAGCTTAGATCTCTTAGGAACAACTTCAACAAAGAAGATTTACAGGGTTGTATTGTAAACTAATTAATGTCAATACATATAACATTATGTAGCTACTATGAATTGAATGACTGTATGAGTCAGATGATTTTCATGAATTGTATCATTAAATTCTCAATAATTCATTCAACTAATATTTGTTAAGCATCTACCATGTGTCGAGTTATCAAATAAAAATGAATATGATGTATTTATCAATACACATATAACTATACCTATCTCATATGACTGTATAGAGAGAAATTTCCTAGAGAGACTGGGAGGTTGATAAGTATAAAGCATTGATATAGTGCTTGCCATCTAGCAACCACTTAACGTAATCCATTATAGAGGATACTTACTAGCAGTAGTTCTTCCTGGATGATTTCTTTCTGGAAATGTTCTGGGTGAACATTTCTTCCTTTTACTTATTTGCAATTACTAAAGTTCGACACTAAGTATGCAATGCTACTGTAATAAAAAACAAAAGTCAATACTTTAAAAGTTAGTAAGATATTTCCTCTCTGAATCCACAAATGAAGACTACCCTATCTTCGACAGCATCACCTAGTGGCTCCAATAGAGTGTGACTGAAGAAGATCTTTTGCCCCACCCTCTTCCTCTGGATACCTTCTCAGAGATATTACTTATATCAGGATCCTTAGGAGGTGTGGTATGTTTGAACTCTCACACAGTATCCTACATAATATTTGACCGAGGACTAGCACGCTTCTTTTCTGTGCCCTTATTGGTCTGTAGAACACACTCTATTTTTTCATAATGGGAAGATTTATTTCTTATGGGGCTTTGGTTTTGATACTGTACTTTTTCTCACCAAAATACAACTTAGGAATCCAATGAGACCCCTAACGCATACACACACATACAAATTGTAAATCTTCTATTTCTGAAATGTCCTTATAGCTAGAGGTATAAGAATTACTAGGCAAAGATACATTTAATACTAGAAAAAGCATTTCCTGGGGACCTACTAAGTGCCAGGCATCATGCAGGATGCTGCAATAAAACACCGAATAAAACCTGCTTCTTGTCTTCAATGAGTTGCTAGGGGAGACTGCTGTTTAATGCAACACACTGCAACACAGCAAGTCATCCACACTCTCATTCATTCATTCAACAAGTCTTTATCGAGCGTACGCTACCTAACAGGCACTGTTTCAGGTTCTGGGGATACAGAAGTGAAGGAAATAGATAAAACCCCTGCCTCTAGAGCTTACAATCTAGTGGGTAGAGATAATAAACAAATGAATATAAGTTATAGTTGTGATAGTAGTTGCTATAAAAATAATACAGTGGGTTAAAGAGATGGAGAGTAGAAGGGTTGCTGTTGATATAAGATGGTCGACTGATCAGATTATATTTGAGAGGAGACTGGGAGGTGGTAAGAGAGTATGTCATGCAGATGTTGGGAGAAAGTGTTCTATGCAAAGGTCCTAAGATGGTGTGTGCTCCATGCATTGACAGAATAGCAAGATGGTCCAGGTGGATGAGCAGAGTGTGCTAGGGATAGAGCAATAGTGATGAATTTGAAATAGATTCTGTAGGACCTTGTTGGCAATAGTAAAGCCCTTTGATTGGATTCAAAGATGAATGGTAAGCCATTGGCACATTTTCAATAGAAGAAGGACATGCTTTCCTTACATTTTAAAATTAGGATGCAGGAGGACAAGAGTAGAAACAAGGAAACTATGCAACAGTCAAGTGAATCAATGTCTGTGGAACAACTAAATGTATGGCTAAGATGTCACAGTAGAACAGAGGAGGTAGTGTTCAATTGCATCCAAAAGTGACAAAAAAAGTCTCCTTATTGAAGATGAGACCTAAACAGGGATCTGCTTTTTTATTTTCAGGTTTGAATTTTTTGGCAAGGAGTGTTCTTTCACTAGGAGACCCATCTTTCAATGTCCCTCTTTTGTGAAGTTAGCAGCTTAATATACACCCAAGTCCATTCATTCACTGAATGCTGTGCTCAGTGGTGTCTAACTCTTTGTGACCGTATGGACTGTAGCCTTCCAGGCTCCTCTGTCCATGGGATTCTCCAGACAGGAATACCGGAGTGGGTTGCCATTTCCTCCTCTAGACTACATTCCTGACCCAAGGATTGAACCCGCATCTCCTGTGTCTCCTGCATTGTCAAGTGGATTCTTTATCATTGAGTCCATTCATTCATTAGTGGTTGCAAAATGGTGATATTCTCATTTTTTTAGCTGGATTATATTTATAAAAAGAACTTTTCCTTCATCTTCTACTTGATTATCCATTAGTGTAACTCACACAGAAAAGGCAAGATAAATGCTTGATTTCCCCCCCTTTATTTTCAGTTTTCAGGATAACAAATTGGTTGACTAGCACCTTTCCATGGTGATCAGTTGTTAGCTTGCTTTCTCTCTTTTTTCTTTCTTTCTTCCCTGCCTCCCTCTTCTCTTTCTTAACTCACTCTTTCTTTCTCTTCCCTTTCCTTTTCTTAGTTTCTCTCTCTCACCTCCCTCTCTTTCTTTCTTTCTAATATTCTATTTTTCATATTCTTTCTTTCTTGTTATCACTATAAACTTAATGATTATTAAATATATCTGATGAGTTCCAATCAATTGCAGATATTACCCATATGGATGCTTAAATTGTCTCATCTTTATCTAGGAGCCTCTTCAGTTTGGCTCCTGAGCCCTTTTGATGGAACTGTGGTAGTTTTTTTATCTCCTCCTTGCTCCTTGTTAAGTGGATTCCTTGCTGCTTGTTACAAGATGTGACAAGCTCAGCATGTACCTTGCCTCTGCCTAACCTGGAGTCAGCTGTTTCTCTAAGGAGCTCTGGTTCCTTTTAGCAGGAGATGGTATTTCAGCACCACCATCTGAGCAAGAGGAGTGAGTCATTGTTTGTGTGTTTTTCACTGTTTCTAGACCTTTTCAGTGGACAGAGTTGGAATTTTTTAATAAAATTAATTATGATTTCATATTGATAATATCAGTGTAAACTGTGATTTTTTTCCTCCTTTTCCCCACACTGATCGTCTCAATTTTCAACAATTCCAAAAACGACAGAATTATAGTTGACCCTTAATTTCTAATTTGCTTTGTTCCCCCAAAATACCCAGAGCAATCTCATAACTAGTCATACCAACAGTACTAATAGCAATGTGATCACTGTAAACAGTTTAAGATTCTTTTGTCGCTCTTTTTGTCCTAAGAGTATCTCACCTTAAAGATGTACAGACAAGCCGCTGACATTTAAAGTCATTTGGAATTGTTCATGTCATGGGGCTTTACAGTTTGTGGTGGAAGTAGACATTTAAGAAACAATTTTAAGACATTAGTGTAAAGAAAGAGTACAGCAAGCAAAGTGAGGTTCACCTGTCTGGAGGCTCAGGGCCATTCACCCCTAGAAACTGATGCTTAAACAGAGTTTTTAGGCCATGTTGGAATTAGCTCAGCAGAGTATTGGAACAATGGGTATGTGGAGGTGGCTGGAGCGGGGTGGGGGTGCGGGTAGTGGTGTTCTGACAAAGAGCTGTAACTTGTAAACACTCTTCTAATAAACTCCCAAAACAACAGTGGCTGTTTAGAATTTCCTTTTTAAGTTACGTTCTCCAGAAATCAACATATCAGATCTGGTCTCCTCTTTGGTAGTTTTCAAGCCAAAAGTCACATGGAAAGTAATCATTGCACAAAGCCGTAGACTTGCTTTCTTCGTAACCCCCAACCATGTTGCTCAGCTTAATCATTCCTTCTATTTATCATACTTACCCTCCATTTCTAAAAGCAAAGACTTCAGAGCATAAAGACTATAGGCAAGTCATGAAAGGAATGACCATCAACAGATGATTAGATAAAGAAGATGTGATACACATATACAATGGAATATTACTCAGTCACAAAGAACAAAATAATGCCATCTGCAATGACAGGGATGGACCTAGAGATTATTATACCGAGTGAAGTAAGTCAGACAGAGAAAGACAAATATATGCCACTGCCTATATGTGCAATCTAAAAAAATGATACAAATGAACTTATTTACAAAACAGAAATAGAGACACAATTCTAGAAAACAAACTTATGGTTACCAAGGGGGGAAGTTGGGAGATGGATAAATTGGGAGGCTGGGATTGACATATATACACCACTATATATAAAATAGGTAATTAGTAAGAACCTACTGTATAGCAGAGGGAATTCACCTCAATACTCTGTAATGACCTATATGGGAAAAGAATCTAAAAAAAAATGAATATATGCATATGTATAATTGATTCACCATGCTGTATGACAGAAACTAACACAATATTATAAATCAACTATACTTTGATAAAAATTAATTTTAAAAAATAATTAAAAATAAAAAGAAGAGCCTCAGAGGGTGAAGGGCATCTCCTGGGAGATTCCGGGGAGGATCTGAGACTACAGAAGACCCAAGATAATGATGGTAGGGATACTAGGCCTGTTCTGTGGATGGCACTGCATTAGATGCTTAACATAACTCAAATCTAATCAAAACAACTCTGTAATTTAGGGATGTTATCCCATTTTAGGTGTGAGGAATCTGAGGAGCAGAGAATAATGTGGCGAAGTTCAAAGTTAAGCCATAAAGAGAACAAAATAATGCCTTTTGCAATGACATGGATGGACCTAGAGATCATCATATTGAAGTAAGTCAGACAGAGAAAGACAAATATATGTTATCACCTATATATGGAATCTTAAAAATGATACAAATGAACTTAGTTATAAAACTGAAATAGATTCACAGCTGTAGAAAACAAACTTATGGAAACTGCTAAGTTGAAGGGCCAAGATTCAAATTCAGGTCTGTCTCATTCCAAAATCATTACCTTATGAATTTCATAAGTTTATCATCTAGAGACATGGCTTATGTGAATGTATAAACAATGATTTATAAAATAAATTATGTTAGCCTAGAGTCGCATCTCACAGGTGAAGAATACTCTCATAGAACTAACACTTGGAATTTCCCTTTGGCACAGTGGATAAGAATCCACCTGCCACTACATGGGACACAAGTTCAATCCCTGATCCGGGAAGATTCCACATGTCGAAGATCACCTAAGCCCGTGGGTCACAAATCCTGAGGCCGTGCTCTGGAGCCCACGAGCTGCAGCTACTGAAGCCCGTGCACCTAGAGCCTGTGTTCTGCAATAAGAAAAGCCACCACAATGAGAAGCCCAAGCACCACAATTAAAGTGTAGCCCCTGCTTGCCACAACTAGAGAAAGCCCGCAGGTAGCAACAAAGACCCAGCAACCAAAAATAAAATTAATTAATAACTGAAGAAAAGAACTAACATTTCATTGATCCTTTACAGCCCACAATAACAGCCTTTTCTAATTTGATGGGTTCTCATTATTCCCATTTCCCAAAGAAGGAAACTGAGACTCACAAAGTTAGCCTTTTACCTAATAAGTAATCCAAGATTTCTGACTCCAGATTCTAATTTGTTCCCATTCTTGGTCATCCTGACTCTGCTTATCAGATATCAGAATGAGGGCAGAGATTAAACTTGACAAGAAAACTAATAGGAAAAAAGGTTAAAATCATACCCTGCCCCCAATTATGACACCACTTATCAACAAAACACCACTGTTTGAATATTAAATTATTATAAAAGTAATAAACATTTACTTTTAAAATCTTCACTTAAAAAATCTCTTGGTAGAAAAATCTGTAAAGTCAGTACCTTAATTTAGCAAGAAAGGTACATAAAAATATGAAAATAGAACATAAAACTCTTGTTTTCTTAGTTTTCAGTAAACCTGAAACTATTGTAAAAAAAATAAATTCTACTTTAAAAAATAGAGTGAAAGAAGGACAGGATCTCTCATTGCTTGAATTCTTCACCTTTCCTTCTATAA